>NW_028187781.1:0-111248 GCF_964204655.1 Triturus cristatus
AAACTCAGTTTTATTATCTGAGCTGTCCCACAAAATCCAGCTACATGCAGTCAATGTCAATGTCAATGTCAAAGATTTTTGTATAGCGCACAAATCACCAAAGGTCGCAAGCATTCTGAACTTACAGGCATCAGAGGTGAATATCCCAGTGGTTCTGCTGACTATAACCCGTTTACCTCTGTTTATGGATAATGAACAAACACTTTGCAAACTAAATGAAAAGGTAGAAGTAACATACAAATTGTTGTGAGGAACCAATATTAAGTGACCTAAGAAATAGCTTAGTATCTACCTTGCTCATAATAGCCAAAGAAGAACCTACATTTTAAATATTTCTTTATTAAGACCAAAATCAGTTGAAAGCATGGACAAACCGCATTTGTGAGCAGCATCAATTTGATTAGGATGTTTTCTTACCACATTTAATTTTCTGTTCAATGACATTCATCGTTTTTCATCTCTAATTGGTTTCTAAAAGGTTAAATGTTAAGGTTTTAACTTTATAAGGAAAGTTAAGTGCAGCTTTAAGAATTCTAGAAAATTTCTTATTTGCTACTGGACGGCAGGTTATCTCTAGTTGATATGAGATATTGATAAGCTTTCCTCTTTTCACTCTAATGATCAATTCTAATTGAATTCTAGGAAACCCTTAATTGCAAAACCCTGGTAATAACAGCTAACCTCATTACTCATAGGATTCCTATATAAATGTTAGAGAGATTGTCTTTAATTCAGAAAGGACTATTCCTAGTTGTCAAAGCATTTCCATTATTGAATGGCAGTATTTTTCCTGGATTTTTTGAGCAATACAAATTGAGAATGCAATTAAAACTGCTTCACCAACGAATGTGGTATTGACATTTTGCATGTTTATATCACCCTCTAAGTGTTCTAAATAACCAGTTAAATGTTGAAAATGGAGACATCTTAACACTGTGAGAGTCATGGGAGATATCTCAGTACTCTAGCTTAGTTAAGGAATCTCATCAGAATTACCCATTTGGGTCTTCATGGCACAAATGAGCGACTGGTTTATATTTTCTGTATGTGCTGACTTAACAAGAAGTCTGAAAAATGTGAAAAGTATGTGTTGCAAATAATAATCTAGGTAGTTGATACGTTGTTGACATTGAGCCATTGTGAATGTGTGTTTGTGTTGAGCGTTTATATCTTTTGGGTATGCATCTTTCAAGAGATAAACCTTATGCCAGAGAAACAACATTTCAGCCATTGCACTAAAAATGAACAAACTGCAAAACAGTGACGTTATAGCTGTCAGCCAGCATCAGCCCTTCAGGTCTCCTGCAGACTCTTGGTATCTCCCACTCCCATGTTACTGAAGTGGCCTTTTAACCTTCCCACTGTCATTGTCACCTCTGAACGAAAGTGCTGGTTCCTGAACCCCAACACTCACAGTGATTTGTGAATTTATAGAGATCAGTTGAAGTGCCTAAAGTGGGAGGTTGAGCTGAATACATATACTCAAGTCACTCTGAAGGTGCAGGTCACTGGTGGGGGGCAAAATTACTATTCTAATTCTGGCAGGTGCTTGCCAAAGGGAAGGTGCTGGTCAATGATGGGGGACAAAATTACTATTCTAACTCCGCTGGGTGCTTACCTCAGGGAAGGTGCTGGTCAGTGGTGGGGGCAAAATGACTATTCTAACTACATCAGTTGCTTGCCTCAGGGAAGGTATTGGTCAGTTCTTGCTTTAATAAATGTAAACAATAAAAAACAAAACATACAGTCAATTTACTTTTTTTTGCACAGCTTAAATAAACAGAACACCATCATCTGGACTGCAAAACATCATCTCGACCAAAAGATCTTTCACAAGTAAAATAGTTGAAAAACCTAATGTTGCAACAAAACCAATAAAAGATTTCTTTTTACAAAGCCAAAAGCTAAGCAGACATCCATCAATGAAAATCCACTGTCCCTTTTAGATATTCCCAACATCACCCAGAAGGGAAAAAAACTGAAATCCACAAAACAGCCAAAGAAATAATTATATATCAGCAAAAAGACAAACAAGCAACCAAAGGAACCTTACTAAGGTGAGGCAAACAACTTTATATGAGATGCCTCTTTTTCTTATAACAGGAAAAAACTACAAACCATTTAAAAAAATCACAGCTTGCAAAATCCAAATCAAATAATTTAACAAAGGACATGTTTTTCAAAAACTCAATTGAGAACTAAATAACTATTAACCAGTTTTTTGCATGTTCAAAACAATAAACAATATCTAATTCCAAAAGCACATATTAACAGCAATACATTGTAAAACATGTTTTTTTAAATGTCACTAGCCAAACATGTATAACTAACACAATTTTCTTTGTAGATTAAACATGAATTTAAAGACATATAACTCAAAAACTCTTGTACTCCCTTCTTTTACAGACGTTTCCAAAATGGCATCAGCATGACAAGCTACTTATGTAAAATCCCAAAGAGGAAACCGGCTCCTAAAGCACGGTGGCTCCCTTTATTGTAAGGAGAGATTAACTGAACCCAGGAGTCATTGGAGGTGTGTGCAGTAATACTCATCCCATTGCACAGGCAGAGCGGTTACCCTGGGGGACACTGTTGAAAGGACCACAGAGCATTACCACTCTGCCTCTGCAATGGAGACTGAGGTTAGAGAAAACATAAATCAAATGAAAGAACTTGCATCCACCTCCAATGAACCTTGTGGCGCAGTTTTCAGGTAGGTATCCCAAACCATTTATATGCATGCAGTAAGTTCTATGCCCACAATTCCTAATTTACACAGATTTATCCAAAGGAAAAAACAGGCAAGTAATCCCCAACATATAACACCTCAAACATTCTCTGATATTAACATTCATCCTGAACTAACTGTTACAGCTACTAGTTAAACATTTCTGGTGCATGGCAGCAACAACCCTCAGAAAAGGATACTAATCTTTCACACACCACATAACCTTGTAAAATTGGAGACTAGTGATATTTGGATGATGGATGGGATGTTTGAATCCACACCCCATCCATTCACCTATATATACACTATTCATGCATACCTTAATAACACTATAGTCCCCTTAGTGTACAGTTTACTCCCTGATAAGCAAACCTCAAAATACACAGAATTTTTAACAGTGGTAAAATCTAAAACACCGAACAAAAGTCCTAGAAAAGTGACAATTGATTCTGAATTACCCCTGATTAACACCATCACCAAAATGTATCCAGATAACCAAATTCAAGGATTATTTTTCACTGCTTACAGGTATATTGGGGAAAATTTCAAAAAGCATCTTTAGTTGCGGATTACATATCAGACAGTAAATTGCAATTCGAAATAAAACAAATCTGACAGCCCTATGCTTTGTTCCTCCTGACTGTGTGGATGACTACTTCACATCAGTTACTGAATCAGAATATTTTACTACAAATGAAGACAAATTTGGTGCACTACTACATTACTGTGAGGAGACATGGATTTGCCATCTCAACAGATCGGGTCACAGGAGGAATCCAAGGTTTCATGTGAAGTGGTGGAACTGCTACATGACCTGCTTAGAGGGACGAGCAAAGACTAATAGAGCCATAGAGGGATGGCACAACTCCTTCAACAAATCAATCAGAAAACCTCACCCAAAGTTTTTATCATTTTTGAGATATTTTGAAGAAGGAACAATGTTTCCAAAAAATGAGAATAGCGTAATCCTTGACTGGTAGTCTGAACCATAATCCACGATGGAATCACAATCCCGTGCAAAACTATCAAAAGAGACACAGATTGGCATGGCCATATTTTACAGCAAACCCGGTGCTGAAAAAACGATGTAAACTACAAAAAAAGGCATCCCCAAAACAAATCCCCAAAAATTAAGTCTTGTTAGCAAAAAACGCAACAAGAAATCAATTTTTGCAATCCACCATCCACAATTTTTAATTAATCCATAATCTGGCAACAAATTTTCAAAACCAAAAAAATCCAAACTTTAACATGCAGTAAAAATCCTTCATAAAGTTACAATCACATCGAGATTCACTAACGTGAATTCAACCGACCATTCCAGGTCATCCAACTTGTTCAATAAATCCTTTGTATCGCTGATAAATGCTAGTAGATTTTGCACTATGGGCTGTAGAAAGATATCGATGTATTCAGAGATATGTTCCGTAGGGGATCCAATCCCTGAATTGACGGGTCTACCTGGAGGAAAAGTACAGTTCTTGTGTATTTTAGGTAAAGTATAGATACATGGGGCTTGTGGAGATGGATTGAACATGTATCTATACTCCACATCTGTCAAAAGGCAGGAATACTGCCAGTGGCTAAGTCTTTGTTTAATAAGTATTGTCACCTCCTTTAAAGGGCTATGTTGTACTCTGATTTATGCATTGATGTCTGATAGTTGGTTGTCAATCTCCTTGATATAGTCACCCACATCCAGCAACACTATATTGCCCCCCTTATTTGCCTCCTTAATTGTCACCTCAGGGCAATTGGACAACCGATTTAGGGCCTTGAGTTCAGCTGCGTAAAGGTTATCCCTAAGTGTACCACGCTTGCTCGGTAATTTGTCCTCCAAATCATGTAAGTCATTAGCTGGTGACCACAGTGCGTCCACTGCTTCTATGTTGTGTTTCAACAATCTGATCCAGCACGACGGTTGTTCTGTGTGTTCTTTTTCTCTTCATGTTACTTGGCACATATTTACGTTACGGGACATGCTCTGCTTGTTGGTGTCACCATTTATTGGATACTCACGCACAATGTGAGTTTGGGTGTCATGTTAAGGGCTTAGTGTACCTGATTGTGTAGTAAAACAAGGTACATATCATATTCTTTGCTCCTAGACTGCAGTTGCAAAATATTGAAGGCCCCACATTTGGACTCGCTCATACAAAGGAGCCGGGAAGTGTATTGTCTATCTGGAGTAAGTGATATACAAATATACACATTCTGTACTACCAATTAAGAACAGTGCGATTGCATGTTACAATGTTGGAAATTTTTCTTGTCATCATCACAGATACGTTGGAGGGACGGAAAGATCCACAGTTGATAATAAGATATCTTGGTTTTAAAGGGTTTTCTCAGATGTATATTGTGCGGCGACTGTTGATAGACCGTATAACACCAGGATCTGTAACATCTATCTGGTGGGTCATTTATAGATACTATTATACTTCTCACAACCGGGTGTCAATCACTATATTTGATGTCTCACATAGGTGACAAATAGAATACGCCAAGCACTTTGGTGAAGGTTCACAGCCCTACTGAACTACTGGTTTTGTGGCTCAACTTTGAGTATCACAAATATTTCTCTTCTATCTCCCATCTCTCCCAAATTTCTTCTACCGCCTTTTTTAATCTGACCTCTATCTAAATTTTGAGGAAAACCTCCATTTTGTTTTTGCACCATTGGGTGACAGTGATTTGTACTTTTGTTGTACTTACAATCTGTGCTATGCACCAACAATATGTACTACAACAGTTTTTTCAGCCTTGAAAAAGTCAAAAGTGACAAAACATGTGTTGGCTGATATTTTGCTTGAAGTGTTGTTCCTCAGAATAAATCAACTTTGAACAGAAACTGGATCATACTATTTTTGAGAATAAACTATTGCCTGTGCTTTGATATCAATTACACTGCATAAGGACATATGATCAATATTAAGCATGTGATTTTTTTTTACAAATATCTCCTACTGCTGTGGATCAAGTAACTGTTCAAGCAGTGCTGGGTGCGGTTCCATCATATGTGTTACGTCTCATTGTAATAGCATGTGTTGTAATAGCATATGTGTTATAATGGCATGCGTTGTAATAGCATATGCGTTGTAATAGATGTGTTGTAATGGCATTACGCTCTAATGCCTACGTTGTTATGGTAGTTTCACATAAGATAACAGATGTTGCATGGTGTAATAATTCGGTAGTGAATACTTTTCTTCCTATTTATTATCAACTACATGAATACACTTAACAAGAAGTGGTCGTCCAGCAAATGAAATCCATTTAATTGAAATCCTCCTGCCCAGCTTCTCTTAATAACATCACATGATTACATATTAGGATTCAGATTATATTGTCTTCCACCACAATTCTCCCAGACTTCCCACCTTAGGCTTCCTAGAGGCAGACCAGCTCAGGCTAATGACTCCCTGAAGATACTGCTTAGATGTCACATCGTTGATCTCCAACATTGTCTAACTATCAGTGCCAACATTGTCTAACTATCACTGCTGCCTCAGCATCCTACCAGATACTGGCCATTGAGAAATAAGGTGCATATGAGTGGTTAAGTGTTCATCTGTGCCTCGGTTATGGGTTTGTTAGCATCTACCAGTCACTCATCTGTATTCTTCCACCCAGCACAAGCTAGTAGCTACCCGAACTTGAAGGTGTTCCCCCTCTGTAAACTGACATTTATTAAAGTTCAGAGTATATGATTGCGCAGCGATAGGAGCTCATGAGCAGGGTAGACTTTCAGGCGCTTTATCTTTGACCACTTCAAGTATTTGAGCACTGTCCTTATCTTTCTTTAGGACCTGATTTAAAGCTTGATGAAAGGGTTGCTGTGTTGCAACCATGATGGCTATCCCATCTGCCTTATTACAAATGCCATAGGATACAATGAAATATTAATATGATAAATGGAATGTCCATCATGTTTGTGACGAGGAACCCATCCGACAAACTCTAAATCAGGCCATTAAATTGTTCCATTTGTTCTTCATCCTCTCTTTCTTCTTCTCTGTTTTCTCTACGTGCAACCTGTCTCTCAGGAACTCTCTCTTACTCTGGCTCCACTAACTTCACCTTTTTAACTTCCAATTTTAGATACTTGATTACCCCTGATGATTCGAAGGTTACAGGACTGGTTGTGATCTCTTGAAGCTAAGTGTGAAAGGTACTTGTGCTGCCTCTATCTCATATTCTATCACCCCTACACACAGCTTAATACCTCATTAAGGATCTCAACAGGGAGCTTTTCGGTTTACACTTCTTTTTCAATGCCTCAGAACACATGCCTCTCTATAGAACCTTTTTTAATTTCCATAACCTGATCCATTTCCACTGTAGGAGATGTTAAGAGTTATTTTTTACACTAAAATAATATATTCCCTGAGTCCTGATTGCGCTGCTAGCTACCCATGTCGGCACTCATTCTCTATAGCACAGTCACAGTGGCCTACGAGCTCTCCTAAGGGAAGAAGGCCGAGGAACCTTGGTAACTAATTCTAAAGATACAGAATCTGCAAGAGGGAGTTGACCCAAACACTATTGCGACAGTTGTAGTAAATTACACTATTGAGCCAAGATTGTGTGCTACTCAATACATTTAGGGCCTTATTACAATGTCTGGCAGGACACCGTTGCAGAATCCGGACCGACCGACCTCCGGTGGGCGGTCCTGACTTCAGCATTACAATGCGATAGCACATGGTGTGGTCGCATACTCCCATTTCTCTATCGTAGCTTGTGCTGCGGCCCTAAACCAGCCGTACCACAAGATCCCATAGAGAAATGGGAGAATCTGTTCATACCTGCACCACGTGGCAGGTTCAAGATGCCTGCCACACGTGCAGGGATTAACATGGGGGCACCATATGTTCCCCCTCGGCCCCCAACCGGAGGCCACAGGGAGAAGGGAGCCCTGCTAGGGGCCCCCAAAGTTGCTTTCCGACAGGATTTACATGTTGGAAAGCCCGACATGGAAAGCCTGGCGGAAACCGACATCGGAATCCCTACGGTGGAAACATCATCCAAAGGGAATACGGTGAGGCCTTCGACTGCCTGACGGAATACAGCTGGAAAGACCGCCTGGTTTCGCTTTCGACCGTCTGCACGTCGGTCTAAAGTGAAACCACGATGTGACTCTGAATCTCATCGTAATGAGGCCCTTAATATAATTTCATGTGGATGAAATTTATTTGCAGCATATTCAGAAATTTAAACACATCCAAAGCATATTAAAGAAACATAATATGTTAATCGCTCAATAGAACTGCTAATCTCACAGTGAGAATGGTAAAGTGAAGGTAAAACTCATTATCACTGAAAACAATTAACAATCACACTATACAACAATGAAACCAGAGCCTTGTGATAAATACTCTATACAATGCCCAAATGTTCATACACCTCTAATTTTTGTGAAGTTTTAATGTTTGTGAAGCTCAAAATACACCTAGAATGGGAAGAATACAGAACAAACACTATGGAGTATGCTAACATCAATATAATAACACAAGGGCCGTATTACATTAAGTGCACGGCATGTGAGCCCGTTTTCTGCACCTCCAGGGCACTTTGGTATGATGTAGTGCGGGCATGATCCTAAAGTGGCATTCCCTCGTAGGAAAACATTTTTCCTCTGTGCTCGCACCATATTATAGACACAGACGCAGAAGCAAAGAGGCAGTTATAAGGTGCCCTAACTGTGTGCCTCAAGGGGTGGAAAAAAGTTAGTATGCCACCCAGGAGTGATACTGCAGTGGGTTAAAGGAGTCCCATGGACCCCCCCCCCCATATTTCTTTGAAGCCAGGTGCATTCACTCATTTCACCCATCTGCAGGGGGATCTCTGTCCCCCTCTACAAAGCAGGCTTTGTGCTGCCTGCGCTGTGAAAGATGGAGTAGTTGCTTCAAACAGATTGTACACCTTTCTTTCCCAGGTGAGTCACAAGTTTGCATATTTCCTGCAGGCAGCACAGTATCTCAATAAGGTACACTTTCCATGTTTGCACCTGGCCCACCTAGGTGCACCACAGTAGAAACAGCAACAGTGCACCCACTCTATAACACAGCCTAAGGTTTTCACACAGATAGCATTGACAAAACTGTATAATGAAACTTTAGCTAAACAAAGGATGATCTTTCTGTCAAATTGCTGTACTTCTGTATATTTTCATTATTGCTTAAGGTGTGTAATCATAGAGGTTTATGAAGATCTAAACACCACAAGTCCAAGCAAATAGAATATAATAGGTTGCTTTAGTGTTGATGATACTTGCAAAAAAGAGAAGACTGTCACAAATGTAAGTGTGTGCTTACCTGCAGTAAAAGGTATGATGACTTTGAGTTTTGAGATATACTCAAAGGTGCAATCCCAAGACACAGGTGGCTAATAAAAGACAACATGTGACTCTATGCGGCTACCTGCTGAAATGGCACACCCATCATGGCCGGGGACCAAAAAAAGAAAAGAAATGTTGGTGTAGTGAGGGATGTGCTCACCAGGAAGAGTCACTACCCAATACTAATGCTCTCAAAGCAGTCACTTTCTCTGGTAGTTAATCACCATCTCTGGTGAAGTATTGTGACTCTCTGGATGCTCATGAGCACCAGCAGTCATTAAGGTGATTTCTCCAGCAGCCCACCTCTGGCCTCTTAGTGAGGGCTCCAGCAGACTTGAGGTTCATCTCAGCATTTCATGTCTTATTGGGCTGGATAATGGCTTCCATGCACATCAAGGTCTGCAGTAGGGTAGGCCAGCCACACTTTTGTAAATTCAGGTTTAGTCCCAGCTAGGAGGGAGTAGACAATCTGCAACTTTGTACTCTGGACAAACCAAGCAGAAATTGTCTCCACACAAATCTCACTATTGTTGTAAATTGAAACGACAATGTGATTAAGAATTTACTAAAGACATTAATTCCCCTCTTATAGATCAGTTTTCTCCGTTATGTTGACCGAAGTTTGGACTCCATTTTGTATTGTCATGTTTCCACGTGTTCCCCACGAGAAGAGTCCAACCTCTGTGTTAGTTGCTCTTGTAATCTGCCTAGTAACAGTCTATAAATAGCTCCTTTGTCCATCTGGCACATGCCCAGACTTGACCACATCTGTTATCAGTTAGCCTTGCTTGACCATGGTTTCGCGGGCTCAAGGAGTGTGTTAGCTCCGCCCACATATTGATTCAGTATCGAAAATGACCATAAATGGTAATGTTCTTCGGCTTCATGTTGTATCCACCCACTTATGAGCCCCTCTATTGTGTATAAAAGGGGACCATGTACGTAAGTTCTTTGTGCTACTCTATGCAATACTGAAGAGTGTTGTGTGGATTGTAGGACCACCCTTAAGGGTTAATAAATGCTGTCTTTGTACTTTGCAGTTTCCGTGCCAACTTCCTTATAGATTCCATTACAGGAGAGCGAACCCTTGTGTCCTGCGGGCCTAGCTGGGGCCTGTATTCATCACTATGATCACAGAGTTGCAATCAGCTCTCACCTATATTCTCAAAGCTGTTCCTTGCAATTTCAAAGGGTCAACTGAGAAGGCTAGGTCAGTTTCCCACTTCAGCATCAATACATTCATCCTTCTTCTTACACCTACTGTTCTTATTCTATTTTTTTTTATATTTTTGACCTTGTTTCACCTCAAAAGAGCACGATCTTGCAAGTGTAACTCCCAAGTGCTCTGTCCCTGGCACAGAAACGGTCAGTAATGCAGGCTACTGCTCCATTGTGGTATCCCTCTAGCCGTTACTGACTTAGGAGGTATAATAATTGCACTCATCCTCTACTCTCATCCAATGCTCAGCCAGTCCCCAATATTGAACATTTACAATTTATTTTTCAATATTTTTATTCATTTGATAAACTAATCTTACAGAGCTCCACCACCCATGCCAGGTGGGAGGCTCTGTTTGACACCACTTTTTGCAAAACTTAGGAGGAGGTTTGATAAAGGGAGTCTAGCACTAACCGACATTCAGTTTTACCACCGGACATTCCAGCTGAAAAATTGCAGGATGCTCCTACTCCACCCGGACGAGTCGTCGGTCAGAGCTTTCACAGAGCTATTCTAGCAGGTCTACCAGGTAAGGGATTTTCCTATAAATATGGTACACCAAAATTCTTTTAGAAGGTGCGGCTATAGTGCCTCCGCTCAGCTGCAAGTCAGTGGTATGAGATCAACACACTATTGGGAATTCCACATTACATTAAGTTATTACCAATAAGGGACTCCTAGGGACTCTCAAATACATGGAAGATTGTTTAATGAGACCCTTGAGAGATAATGGTATAAACGAGTGGGACACATAGTGAAAGTAGGTAAGGGGCTATCTTGGGACACGTGGGAGAACATCACTAAAGGGACGTTATCTAGATTTAAATATTACCAGACGACTGCATGGTTAGGAGTTTAAAGGTGGACACAGCTAGAGACTCACACAATGGAGGAGGAATTTCAGGACCCGCTTACAAAGAAGGAGCCCCTTTGGTACCATCACCTACTTAAAGCGTCAGAGGGGGGCATGAAACCACCTAACCATATCTGGGATGGATTGCCGGACGCAGAGGTGGAGGAGTTATAGCAAGTATCGATGAATTTACTATATTCAGTGGTGAAGTCTGCTGCATTAAAGAGGAACCACTTCTTTACTCTCTAGGGAGTCATCTGGTCCCCCTTGAAGCTGGTTAAATTTAGGAAGTCCGATAATGCCAGATGTAAGAGATGTGGAGTTCAGGGTGTAGACAAAGTCTATATGTTTGCCAGCTGCTCTGCTCTGACAGGACTCTGGCTAAAAGTGGGTAAGACAATAGCAGACCTTTCGGGAGTAATTGTGGAGGTAAGCCCAACTACAATCTTATTTGGCTTACTCTGAAAGGATGGAGAGGCTGATATTGTAGCACAGAAAAAAAATACATTTAAAAAAAATTCTGCTATTCCTGGCAAAACGAGAAATATGCAAAAAGTAATGTTCTTATTCTAGAGTACATGTTTGTAGACAGTTATGGAAAACCTATGGAAAGGTGCGCTAGCAATGTTTGCAAAGCACTTCTTCTAATTCAGTTATTCTAATGTTCGCAAAGCGTTTACCCCAGTGATGATTGCATGTATTGTCTGCAACATTACATTAATTACTAAGAAAACTGTACATGAATGGAACTTATCTGCCCCAGGTCTCTGGACTTTGTTTACATGTCAAGACCAGTAAGCAATTTCCCTGGTTCCCAGAAACAATAATCATCAGCCTTTAACCAGGGCTTGTACAGATAGGGGCAAAGGACCTCCCTCTTGACACTGTACAGTGAAGAGGCCAACTGAAGATCTTCCAAGGGTCACATAGGGTTACCCCAAGGAGCACCAATCTGCAATTTGAGGAGTACCTGGGGATTAAGTATGTCACATACTCTGCTAGGGCGTCTTCTCCACTTGAGTGGAGGAGCGTCGCCCCATAAGCCCCAGAGCTGAAAAAAACCCAGCAATAAAGTTTATTGGTTACAGTTTTATTTTTCAGCAACCCATCTTGAATTCAGTGTCAGGACAGGGCGTGGCCAGTGCTGCCGAATGGCAGCAGCAGAGAGCTATGCACTTTAAAATGTGCATGTCTCTTTGGCCGGCCATTTTGAACGGCCAGCCAGATATGCAGATTTTAAAGTTCTCTAACCTAGATATCTTTGACAGCTCGGTAAGAGAAAACGTAGGCCTCTAGGGCTCTTAGGAGCGCTGAGAGAGGCCACTCTATCTAATCCTGGCGCTACTTTCATGCTGTTAAAGCAGCCATAGGATTGGATAATGCAGTTTCCTGATTTCGGGGGCTCCAGAAGATGCCGGAGGGAGGAGGACGTTGTGCGGTGAAGAAAGGAAGGTAAGTTTATTTTATAATTATTTTTTTGTTCTGACCCCTACCCCCCAACCTACATGCCAGCTGCCACCGATTCTCTGCCAAACAGCAAAACTGAGGCCATTTAGATACAATGGGAAAATAATGGTGATCACACAGCCCTTGATCTGTTTCTGGATTCTTGAGACTATAATTGGGGTTTCCCATTAATTTTTAATGCTTTTTTTTAATGTTTTGAATTTGCTGTAATTTAAATGTAATGTTTTGCTTTCAAGATAATATAAACTTGCTACTAGACACTACTGTTGCAAAAATAAGCAATGATGTTTGAAGCTGGATCAAACATAAACAACTGGCCAATGGGAGTTAAGAATGAAGTGCCTGATTACGAGTCTGGCGGTCTTCTGACCACCAGACTTGAGGTAGTACAGGACTGGTGGTCCACCGTATTGCTGATTATGACTTACAAAGTTGTATCGGGGTGGGCTGCCTGCTGCGCCAGGGAACAGTCATTCCCTGGAGGTGGTGCAGGAGTTCCACAATGCTGAGCAGGGACTGGTGCAGTCCTGCTCAGAATATTTTGAGGTCTTGCAGCGCCAGCCTTTTCATGGAGGAGCTCTCCCATGAAAAAGCTGGCGGTGCAAGAACAAAGGGAGCTCTACAGGGCCCCCACGCTATCGGTATACATTCAGGGAGCACAACATGTGCCCCCCTGTCTGTATTCCCCCCTGTTCTAGCATTGCATGGACGTCACTACACATGCGGTGCAGGAACTGTTTGGCCATTCCCATTGCGGTGCCTGTTTTCAAGGCACCGCCATGGGGAAGGCCAATGAACTGCTTACAGTATTACGAGTTGCACATTTCCAACTCGTAATACAGTCTGTGGTGGTAGCGTGGCTTTGGTGCAAAGGAGGCGGCATTGCACAGTCGCCGCTGCGCCAAAGTCATAATCAGGCCCTACATCATTCACATATGATTTTAATCTAGGAAGCCTTAAGAACAACGGGAAGTGGGGGTTTCTTTTAAATCCTATGCAGAACATAGATGCCTTATTTATTGTACTTGCACTATTACTTGTATTCAAGTATCTGATGATGTGGAGGAGGAAGTGGTGAAATGTTTTAAACATTGTTGTATTTTCATGGAAGTGTTAACGGGCTACCAATCTACGACCTCGGATAAACGGTCATGGTCTGCCACTGTCACCAGAATAAAATGTTATTTTTTAGGTGACGGATTTTTTCAACTGTGGAGGGGTTAAGGACACTAGATAAAGATGTAGTGACCTTTGATTTGCTCATTGAGGGATTACTGGTTACGTCCCCTGAGAATGTTAACATTTGTTTCATGCAGGCGTTGGGACAAAGGATATCTTATGAAGCGATATTAGGAGTCATTTAATGTTTAGCAGATTGCGGACTGTGGTTTTTTCACCTCATTTGGAGGTTGGGGATCCACCCTTCTTCAGATGGTTAAGACTTTTTTCACACAGGAAGAAAACTTACTGTGGGTCAGGGCCACTGCAGTTTTTGTATTTCAGAAACAACCTCCTGCTTTGGGTTTTCTTTTTGAAAATTGAAAAGAAATTCAGAATAGCAGGCTTGAGAGAGGGGCTGGTCAGCATTGCAATTTCACTGAAAGTGGTTTCACCATTTTTACAGGTGCACTTTTGGTGAAGGAAATTCCTGCTACGCCAGCTGGTGGAGGTGAAATCTCTGGCATACTGACTAGCCAGTGACTCAGCAGCCTCACTCTGAATGAGCTGCTACGTTCTGGATAGTCTTTCTGATTGCTTTAGGTTTCACAACTGTGGTGAGGGATTCTCACCCTTCTAAGCAGTGAAGTTCTGTCATTTCATGTCATTTCAGAGTGGAGTAATTATGTGGAGCGCCCAGCGCTTAACAGTTTTCTTGGATTAGTTGGGCCTTTACTTCCATTAGACACCAGAACAGGAGTGAGATCACTCAATATGGACATCAAAGCAGTGCTCACCTGACTGGTGGTTGTCAGACTCTGATGACAATGAAAATATCCTTATCTGAAGCCGGCCAGGATCAATTATTGGTTGACAAAAGGGATGCCCTGAGTGGTTTTCTCTGTAGCACTTTTTCTGGCTGATTTAATGACTTTTGGTCGACATAGATCGCTAAGGTCTGAGCTAGGACAGTTTTCTTCCCACAAGACAATCAGCAGCAAGAGTGACACCCAATTCTCCTTGAACCTTAGCTCTTGATGATGCAGCAAAGAGACTGGACACATGACCTGGCTGAGTCTGGTTTGAAAAAGTCTAGTCAGCTTGGCATTGAACCGGGCTTGTAATTTGGAAACTTGAATCTTCTGAGATATCTACTGTCACGGGCCTTCCTGGAGATTTCCATATAATTACTGCAGAAAATAATAACATGGTGTATTTACAATGTATTGCTGTCCCTCCGGGTTCATGATAAAGTCCACATATAGCAAATCCCCATGGACACATGGGATGAATGCACAAATAAAAGAAGGAACACAGTTCAAGTGTAGAGACTGTGAGTACAAGAGGAAGTACCATCTGCTGCCCTTCAAATACTGTGATACACATAAACAATGACATTCTGCGGGAGGGTAGAGCGAGCTCTACATGGCCCCATTCCTTTGTCTGCTGGCAGCACAGAGCAGTGCCCGCTCCCCACTCCCTCCCCTTTTCACGGCAAGAAAGACTTGCCCTTCAGAATACATGGCAGGAAAGAAGTACAAAATGAGTTTCATAGAGCCACAGCATGAAATACAGGCCAATGCCATTATCAGTGAGCACAACCAAATGTTGGCAGCTGCTTGACAGCATCTCTTGAAGTACAGGCAGCACCATCTGGATTTCACTCATGGACAATATGAATGTGTGTACTCCAGGGTCAAAAGTCAATAATGTCTACAATAAACACGTATGACCTAAGTAGACGCGAGTGTGGACTTGATGCAACAATGTACTGGGCTGTCCGGCCACTGGGTCCAGTCGCGTACCTGTACTGTCACTGAACTTATGATAAAGATCATCTATTTCTTTGGGAGTGAAAGTTGTCACTGAAGTTCTAGAAATGGTTGTACTTTTAGAATATCAACCATCGCAATAATGTAAATATCGAGAACAGAATGGCGAGGGAAGTATAGATTACTATTTCTAACTCAGCATCTATGTACCTTGAAGATATATGCACCGCGCAGGTACATAGATCTGGAGCTAGGTATAGGAAATATATACTTACTGTCGGTATATATATATATTTTTATATTGACCCCCAGAATATTGTGGTACAGGAATATTGAGAACAGAATAGCAAGGGACAGAATATCGACGGGTAAGTGAATACAGGGAAGTATGGATTTACTATTCCTGACTTCACATCTACGTACCTTGAAGATACACGAGCCTCACATGTACATATGTGTGGAGTTAGGTAAAGAAAATCTATGCTTGCTGTTGATATTTTTGTTAGATTTAGTCCTTGATATTGTGTCCCATAGATATTCTGGGGTCGAGGTTAAGTGTGTACACCTTAGAAACAGGTAAGGTTTTGTGTACTGTTTGCAAAATAGAACTTGAATTACCAACCCAACTCGAAATCTTTCGACTCCTTTCCAGGGTGGTCAGGATTGTATCTGGGGGTGATGCGACTCTCTCTGTCTCTCTCGATAGATGATATAACACATCTATTAATATAAAAAGAATGAAACTGAACTCATGGCCATCTCATGAAACATGACTTGCACTAAATATTGGTTTATGAATCAGTCAGTTCTAGAGAGGTTTGATTGATAGGAATGGTCTGTTATACCTTTTGAAATCACACTCCTTCATTATGCCAATGAAGCATGCAGGGATGCTTTTATAGTTTCAGGAAAATTCCTGAGTAGTCAAAGCAGACAATCCTAGAACAGACAATGAGCCTCATGCAAAAAGAGACTGTTCGCAGCTGAATTTTGGGAATGGCACTAGTCTGACGTCAGCCTCACAGTTAGTGACCTGAGTGATTCTCGAATTCTTTCAGGGTAAATAGCCACCAGCTAGCCAGGAAGAAATTCATCTTCTCAGCCAATGTGAAAGAAGAAACAATTGCTGGGACCGAGGCCTGCATGGGACAGAAGACCTCCATCCCAGCATTCCCATTCTGAATATGCCTGCACTGCTACCCTATCAGCAGTTGCAAAATCAGAAAAGGTGGGAAACTCTTTATGTGATCTAGTAGAGCACGTGCAGTGGTCACTGTGGCTGTTGTTTGCTTCTCAAAATGTACCGGGCAAGCAGGGACATCTTAAGGATTTTGGGGGCCCTGGGCCAAACATATTTTGAGGGGCCCCTGTTCAGAACAGCTTTGAATTTATGATCCAATTTGAGCCCCTGTGTCCCACGCCGTTTCCGCTTCCTCAGCTGCATTAGCGATTAATTTTGCATAATAGGTATTAGCCTATTTATTCCTGATTTAAACTGATGCGCGCAGCTGACAGCAGTAGGATTTAGTGTTTCCTGCCCTGCTACTAGGTTTTTAATACTTTTTAAATTGTATATGTGTGGCTGAATTACTCTGTGCTTTTCAATAATTTCTCCTACCTACGCGCACTTGCACTTTACTTGATTCTGCTTGCCTACACCTCCTTAGCTGCTCCGATTCGCATCTCGCTTTTCCTCCAGTCCGGTCCGCCGCGGCTGATACATCGATTGTGCGGAGGGCTGGGGCTACTATCGGGCTCCTCACTTTTGCCCACGCAGTTTCCGCTGCATTAGCGATCCAGTTTGCATCATAGACATTAGCCTATATATTCCCATTGCAAACGTGGGCGTGCAGCGGGTGTGCTGCTGGCACGCCAAAGGCATGCCAAAGGCAAGCCAAAGGCAAGCCCGTCTGTGCCTGTCAGCGTCTCGGAGGCGTCCAGCCCCGGCCATGCTGCCCAGTTCCCCTCCAGTGAGTTTCTTCCACTATATTACACTAGCGAAAAACTGCTTAGCCTTAGGCGGCTACCATTATATCAGTGTACAGCGGCTGATCCGAGCTTGGAGGTAGACTTTCGATGCAATAAGTGCAACTTGTCTCTCCTCCAGCCCAGGAAACTCACACCTATGATCCTCCCAAGCAACAATAAGTATAAAAACAATGGGAAAACAGAGGACCTAAAGGCCACCCTTTTAAGTTGTCGCGCTTTGCAAAAGCATGAACCACACTTTTATGACCTACTTTCAGACGAACAGCCCGATCTTTTATTTTCACTGAGACCTGGCTGTCTGAAGCCTCCAACCCTATCATCTTGGCCATCCCTACGGGTTATAAAATCCTTAGGAGGGACCGACTGAGTGGGAAGGGGGGTGGCGTTGCCATAATTTACAATCAAAAACTATACTGCTCTCCCATCCTGATAAAAAACATCGAGGGTGCAGAGTCCTTTGGCTTCTGCTGTACCTTATCCCCCCCATCATAGCATAGCTGTTCTTCTGATTTACAGACCTCCCGGTGCAATTGGAAATTGTATTACTACACTTAATACAGCCACCACCTCCCTGGACTTAAAATACAACAACTGCCTTATTCTGGGAGATTTCAATATACATATGGACAACGGGAAAGACCCTCAAACTATTTACTTGTTGGAGACGCTGCAGGCCTGTAACATGTTTCCATCTATTTCTTCTGCCACCCATGAGAAGGACCAAATCTTTCACAACTTTTACATATCATAAGCCTAGCTTTTCCCATTACCTGGTCTGACCACCTCCTATTAAAATTCGTCATTCCCAACTCTGCCACAGCTCCTTGGGCTAACGCAGGGCAGATGGTCCCTAATTACATGATGTTCCATAAAATATCCATCCCGATGTTAGCAGACGCCCTCGGTTGTTCCTTGCCGGAGCTGTCTGGCTGCCCCGACTCAGACGACCTCTCAATAGATTCATGGCTCCGAACCAACATTGGTGCAGCGGTACTGGTTGTTTACCGCTCCTCAGAGAGGTTGGCCCCACCATCTCCATGGTTTAACGATTCCCTCAGATCTAGCAAATAAATTGTAGAAAAATGGAACGGAAATGGTGTAAATCCTATCTACCTGAGGACAGGAAGGTGTGTAAAGACACCTTAAATGCTCATTACATTCTCGTGAAGGCAGCAAAGAAAAACTTCTTTCAATCCAAGATAGAAAATGCCCAAAATAAGAGTAAGAAAATCATTAGCATAGTTAAATCCTTCACCGCCCCGAAAGCCGGCACAAAGGAAGGGCCATTCACGGAAGAATTGTCTAAGCAAATAGCTCAATTCTTCCACAAAAAGATCTCTGTGATCCAACAAGCCTTAACTAACATCTCAGAGGAAGAACTGACCTTCTACCTTAGTTAATAGCAATTTTCACCTCTTGGATCCTGCATCTTTACTAGCTTTCCCTGAGTTTCAGCTTGAAGAGTCACTGACCCTTCTCCAAAGCATTAAGTCTGGCTCTCCTACCGACCCATGGCCAGCGAATATCCTGCACCTATTAGCTCCCACCATAAACCCCACGGTAAACCAGCTCTTTAATGCTTCCCTCTCCTAAGGCAACATGCCGAAATTATGGAAGAATGCTAAGATTCTTCCACTGATAAAAAAGGCTAACGCCAAACCGACAGACCCTGCCAACTACAGGCCAATCTCCCTTCTTTCGGTCCTCTCAAAAGTATTAGAGAAGCATGTAAACAAGGCCCTGCAAAAACACGTTAAAGATGGGAAGCTCCTTCATGAGTCCCTATCCGGTTTTAGGGCTAACTACAGTACGGAGTCTGCTCTGCTGAAAGTGACTGAATTTCTTAAGGGTAAGCTGGACCAGGGAGGCAAGACTGTTCTGTTACTGCTCGATCTGTCGGCTCCCTTCGATATGGTCCCACATGAGAGGTTCCTAGAGAGACTTGCTAACATCGGCCTGGGGGACCGCCTTAACATGGATGTCATCCTTCTTGGCGAATAGATCTCAGGCCATCTGCCCCCCCCACCCACTTTCCCATCCCCGGATCCGGGCATGAATGTAGGTGTCCCTCAGGGCTCCATTCTCAGTCCTGCCCTTTTTAATATATATCTATCCCCCCTTGCATTTCTGGTAGAGGAAGAGGGCGCCAAAAGGGTTTCTTATGCTGATGACACTCAGCTGATTTTTACATGTGAATAAAGGAACCCACTTTGACTGGGCAATGATTAGGTCTTGCCTCACCAAGGTTTTTAACTGGCATAAGATCAATCAGCTGAAGTGAAATCCTGACAAAACTGAAGTTGTTTTCTTTGGTAATCCAGAAACGCCTGACAGGAGCTCTTGGTGGCAAAAAGATCTGCCGCCCCTGCCCGCGGAAAAAGACGAAAGTTAAAAACTAAGGAATTGTCATAGACAAGACACTCTCCATGCGCTTTCAAATCCAAAATCTAACTGGCGCTTGCTTTGGCATACTCCGGATGCAAATAAAGTTCCTGCCACTGTCACCGCTTGAGAGCAGAAAGATCGTGGTGCAGGCTCTGGTGACATCAAAGCTTGACTATGTCAACAGCGTGTACCTCGGTCTTCCCAAATCCCTTATCCAGCTCCTAGAAGTGGTACAGAACGCGGTGGCCAGAGCCATCCTGAGACCTAAACCCAGATCTAGTATGACCCCTATTCTTAAGTCTCTACACTGGCTCTGCAAAAAAGAACAGATTGATTTCAAAGCGATGACCATCTTCTTTAATGCTTTCCACGGCTTAGGAGCCGGCTACCTAAATAAGCGCTTTAATCACTTCACAACATCTAGACCCCTAAGATCTTCCAATGCCAACCTGGCCATTGTGCCTAAAATATGCCGTGCCCGCACTGGATGCAGTTCCCTTGGCTTTCTAGGCGCAATGGAATAGACTCCCTGAGTCTCTGAGACTAATCACAGACTCTTTCAGGAAGAACTTAAAAGCCTGGCTTTTTAATAACATATGGGTATTTTACGCACGTTTTCCTCCCGCTGTCACGCGCTAGGACACTCTAGTCTGAGTAGCTGCGCGCTTTATAAAATACACTATTTCATTTCATTTCATTTCATTTCATTTCAATAGGTTCCTGACAGTGCAAAGGAACACTCGTCCAATTTCTAAGGGCCTTATTTATGGTCTTGCTTCAGTTTTATGCCGCCGGTGCGTCACTTTTTGTGACGCACGGGCAGCGTAATAAATGTGCCATGTTGCGCCCTATTTACAAAGTGACGCAACTAGGCAGATGCGTCACTTTGTAAACCGCTGCACCACATTATACCTGCACCAGGTATAATGTATGCAGGGTGGGTGTTCCCCCGCAAAAAGCCTCGTAGAAGTGACACATTGAAATATATGAGATTTCACTGCGCCACTTCTAGGATGCCAGTGCATCAATATCTTACACCTGCCTCACAGCAGGCGTAAGACTGATGCAGGCCCTTTCACATGGGGCTTGCCCCATGTGAAAAGACACATTGCTGGAGTTGCATCTATTTTCAGACACACCCCAGCAATGCATCACTTTTGCATCTACAGATACGTCAGAAATACTGACGTATCTGTAACTCCTTGCGACATGATGCGTCATACAGTAAATATGACGCATGCATCATATCGCACTAAAAAGTGACGCATCCCTGTTTTCACACAGCGATGCGTCACTTCTCATAAATAAGGCCCTAAATGTGTTTACATCTAATATTCAGGGATAGTTATGTGTTTTCAATATTGTAACACAGCTGCGGCTCACCAATATTACTACAAATAGTCTCTGTGATACCTTACCATTTCTTATATGTTAGGCCTTGTTTTAATCTAAAAGAAACTTTTTTATGTATATTGCATGAAACATAAGTACAACATTTCTCTGCAAAATGGCTGTACTATACTCTCACACATCAGGCATGTAAAAAATAATTTAAAGGAAAACAGTATTTAAAACAATCTGTTTAAGAAATATTCAAGGTCATTAGGGCAAAACTCTGGAGAACGTAGCTGACTCTGTCAGGGGGCCCCCTGAAAGGCTGGGGCCCGGGGCCAGAGCCCACTATGCCCATGCATTAAAACGTCTCTGCGGGCAAGCACAGGCTACGTGTCACCGGCCAAATACTGACAGCTTCCATTTGCGGTGGGCTAGGGCTGCCTTTGGCGATCACAAAAGCGACTGCAAAAGCGGGTGACATGCATTTACGCATGCTGTTAGGGGTTGGCCCTTTGTCGCCCCTTGCAATTAGGAAGGGGTTGCACTGTGTTAATCGTGATTCACAGCGGTAAATAGGAATCATAATGCACTTTAGCGCCCTTCATTCCCGAAGTCAGCTGCATTGGCTTTAGGAACGCAAAGTAATCTGTGCCTCAGGCCGCATGCGTAGTAGGTATGGAAAACTGAATTGATCCGTAAGTGACTTAAAATAGAAATAAATCTTACACATTAATGAATTAATTCTTAGAAAGAAAAGATCAATTTCCCCAGCACGCGCAGCCTGCCCTCAGCATAATGTGAGTGTTTACAGTAATTTACCATTAAAAAGACAGATGCTGCCCATTAGCGAAAGTGCATCTGTAAGCGAACTAGTAAACGTTATCCTGCCTACTCACATTAAATAATCTCCACTGTTCTATTTTATTGCATGCTCCGAAGCATCAATCTTCCAATAGCGCGTGCACATTGAAGGATGTTCTGGGGCTCTATTCATCATGGTTTATAAATATTCCACTGATCATTTCCACTCATATGCTCTAAAGGAAAATGTGTAGGGGACAGCCCAGAAGCAGACCAGCCTGCAATGAACAGCCCGCCTTATTTCACACAGGCTGGCCCTTTAATGAGGATGAGTCCTGCTGTGATGACAAAATTGGCGGGAATCATACTCCACTCGTACTCCTTGTAGGATAAGAAGCGAGGAAAAGGCCCTCACAAGCTCGTGTGATTGAATCTCAAATCTACTTCAGCCATGTTCAAGTATTCCCTCAGCGTTCGGATTTGAAATGGTCTATTTGTGAATATATATTTGCATTTTTGTTTCTACTAGGCCTCCAAGGTACTTGACAGATTACAGAATACATTATTATATAATATTACAGTACTTTTATTTTGTTCTGTCTAAAGTTAGCTAAACTTAAAGAAAAAAAGAATATCTGCTATCATTTATTTACAATTTTTTGCTTTCCGTATATAGCGCTTCCTACTGCGGTTTGTGACTTCTCTCAGGCCCTCGTTATGAGTCACGGGGAATGGCCTCTCTGTGGTAAATACCACCCTGCACAATTCCGGAACATGGCACCAAACATATGGGCGACCTCTCAATGTTTGATCCAATGGATGTTTTGAGAACGGTAAACAGCCTTTAGTGCACGGCTGCTACTGCGCATACCATTACTTTGCAAACGTTACTACGCTTGCGATGTTACAATGCGTACAATTAGTACGCAAGTTGTTACATCGCAAGCGTTGTTACTACGCATGCGTTGTAATGGTATGCTGAAATCGATCCATGTCGTTGTAAGGAAACTGAGGCTGTTTCCTCACAACGACGTGCACCGCCCCTCGGAGACGACGTGAGGAAGGTCCCAGGAGGAGAGAGGAACCACGAGGAGAGTGAGGTAAGGGGGATGTAGTGTGTTAGGGGGTCGTGCTGGGGGTACAGTTTAAGGGTTGAGGGTAGTGTTAAGGGGTATGTGTAGTGTTTAAGGTTTGAGTGTAGGGTTGATAGCAAACTACAATGGAAACCAGCTATTGAATCTAGAAAGCTGCAGCTTGTACGAACTACAAACGCCATTGTTAATTTTGCCACAAAATTGGGAAAGAGACCCCCTGTGGAACTCTTAAAAATATACATAGCTAAATGTCAATCTGTAGCGCTATATGGGGCTGGACTGTGGGGTCACGTAAAAACAAACTCCTTGCAAGTGATAGAGAATGTCTTCCTGAAATGCCTTTTATCCCTCCCTACGAGTGCATCGACTTTCGCATGTCACTTGGAATTGGGCATCCCCCACATTTCAGATCTAGCCAGAATTCAACCTCTTTTACTCTGGCACCGTATATGGTCATCGGATAAGAATACATTTACACAACTAATTATCTGAGACTGCATGGAGTTGGATTCTGTAACCAAGATTCGATGGTTAACTTACATAAGATCTTTTCTAACTGATCTAGGTATGGAAAAGTACTATCTAGTCCCAACCTCGATCACATCGGTATCTAGAAAAACATTGAAAAAGGTGTCTCTTAGCCATCTCGAAGAACTACGGATTGCTAATGAGATGTCAAAATTAACTGTACAACAAAGCATGGCCCTCCAAACTACTTGTAATATTCAGCCATATCTAACCTATGATTTCACCACCTTTGAAAGATTTCTTTTGGTTAGATTTAGGCTGAATATGTTCCATCGTCAGGTAGCCTTCCCAACAAATAACAACTGGGTTAAGGTCTTACCTTGTTGTCCTTGTGATAATATCTCTAAACAGGCAACAATTCATACAGTTTTCTTTTGCCAATTCTATAGGGATCATAGGAAAAAATGGCTAATACCGTTCTTAAGACTTACGGGAATTAGAAGGTGTTGTCCAGCATTATTGGCTTTACAGCAATTGGATGAGGAATGGATAGCAAGGTCAATATCAAGTTTCTGAAATGTATCTTTCGACATCGATTGAATCTATAAAAACTACACGACTATAGATTCGGGGACTTGATCTGTTTTTTTGTTTTTTTAAACTTAAATCTGATCAAATAAATTCCTCTCTCCTTATCCTACAGACCTGTAAACATTACAGATCCCCTTTGAGTATCATAGCAGCTCCTTTCTTTTAACTTATTTTTATCTTTTTAATGTTTTTTATGAAACAGCTGTTATATTAGTATATATTTGTACAAATATGTGATGTATTTTTATGTGACTGCTTTTATGGTTTTTATAATGACAGAAGCCGAATAAAGTAATTTCATTTCATTTCGAGTGTAGGGTTTAGGGTAGTGTTGTGGTGTATGTGTAGTTTAGGTTAGTGTTTTAGGGTTAAGGGTAGTGTAGGTGGGTCGTATGGTATGGTTTAGGGTAGTGTTTTGGTGTATATGTAGTGTAGGGGGTCGTGCTGGGAGTGGCATATTAGGGTTCAGGGTAGTGTTGTGTTTTTGTAGTGTAGGAAGTTGTGCTGGGGGTAGTGATTTAGGGTTTAGGGAAGAATAGTGGTGTGTAGTGTAAAAGGTTTCTGTGTAGTGTCGTCATGTATGTGTAGTGTAGGGGCATGAACACATAGTGGTGGAATGCGAAGTAATATTCATGCTTTTACGAAGTTAAGGTAAGCGTAGTAATATAATGCGTACTAATGCCGTTTGCGATGTAAAAAAATCGCACTAAATGCATGCGTAGTAATGGCATGCTAAGTATCGTCATACATTCTTTGAGAACTGTTTGCCATTAGAAATCTACCTTATAAAGGGGAGCGACAGAAAAATGACTGATCTACGATCATTTGCATTAAATGCTGGACCTTAACACCTTTCTCGTTGTCATTCTATTTATTCTATATGGTTACCTCCTAGCGCTCTGAAGTGACCAAGACCATTTAGTGGCACTAGACAAAACGCCTACAAAAAATGAAGAAACCGGGGAGACACATCCTGGCACCCCAAGTGAAGCTCCACCCTGTCAAGAATGTAATCGGGCCCTAATGGTCCCATCCAATGTCAGACGTAATGTAGAAGCAATGTAAATCTCAGGCGCCTGTCCTCTATCTCTTCTTTCACCCCTTGCTTTCATGCTCCTTTCTGATTTTCCTTCCCTTCTTGACTGTCAAGACAGGTAGGGAATGCATAGAATTATACAGGCTAAAAGCAAGTGGACGAATCAATGCAAACCCTGTAACAGAATTGCTAATGTGTTCTTGTTTAAAAAAAAAAAAAAAAAAACATGTTGAAATAAACAAATATATATATATATATCATTGTATAAATAAAAACGTGTTGGCCCTGCCAGATATCAAACGTGTGACCTGCAGGTACTTAAATTTTATAGTGACCTTGACTCTCACAGCAACGACCACCACTCTGAATTAGTTCACCCCCACTACCACTACTAAAATAGGTGGATGAGGGTGAAACCCTACAGAGGAGAGGGGCAGACTGGAACCATGTTTGCTTTAGGGTAATCTACAAAAGCACAATAAAGTCATCTGTATAAGAAAAGAAGGAAGAAGAATTTACTGATCTTCCGAAATTGTGGTATGTATTACACAAAAAGAATCAAAAAGATACGTACTGAGCTGGAATGTGACATGGGCCTAATGTGAACTGCCAAAGACTGTGTCGCCCATACCCGTTTCTATCACATACTCTGTGCATCCAGACAATATACTGATAGAATAAATCATAATGCAGAGCCACAGCCACGGGTGAGACTGGCATGCTGGTCACCCCATAATAATTCTTATCCCCCAAATGCAACGGAGTGGAGAAAACACAGATTAGCAGAAAAATTATGGGGACAAGAACCATTAACTGACCATCAAAATATACACCATATGGGATGCAAAAGCATCCTTTTTCAGGTCTCAACTAGATAGAGCCAACAATAGGTCACAAAAACTCTTTGACATTTCCAAGCAACAAGCAAGGTCCTGCAATCCCACAGGGAGTAAACCTACCTCGCAGCAAAACTGTGGAGCCTTGCTTACCTTTCCTGAGGAAAAATTATTGAAAATGTAAAAATCGATTGCAGCGGACAAGAAAGTTTATGAGACCAGACCATCAACACATTCCACGTTCAACCAGAAACCACAAATATGGGCGGACTCAAGATTCACATCCAGTCCAATCAGACAAGAATGGGGGTCACATTTTGCGAGTTCAAAATCTTCACTGAAGAGGAGATCAGCAAAATCGTAGCATAAATGAATCCAATATTGCATTTCAATGTTCTGATCCCCTCAACTATCATAAAGTACATCAGCCATTTGGTCTCCACTCTCTGGACAAAAATAGTAAACTCATCTCTCATCACTAACTCAAGAACCATACCCGAATGTTTGAAGACAGGACAAGTGACACTTTTCCTGTAAATAAAAAGGAGCCGTTACAACAGATCTAAATAACTTCCGTCTGGTGTCAAACATCCCCTTCCTTGCAAAACTGTTGGAGAAATGTGTACACAAATAATTATGTCAGCACATTGAGCAGTTCAACCTATCAGACAAGTTCAAGCCAGGTTTCAGACCAGGTCACAGCACTGAATCAGCAGCCATCCTTCACATCATGGATGATACTGTTAAAGTAGTATACCAGAAAGACTCCTGCCTCCTCATCCTACTCGACCCTTCATTGGTGTTCAACACTGGAACCCACGACCGCCTCTTAGAGTTACTGGAACACAGAATACTATCAGGAAAAATACTAAAATGGTTCACATCTTTCTTTTTAAACTGCCAACAACGAGTCAAACTAGGAGGATCCCTATCAAAAGCAACCCCAGTCAGGAGAGTTCTTCAAGGATCCATCATCTTCCCTACACTTTACAATGTTGATATGGAACCATTGACACAGATCTTCAAATAAGCTGGCATACCCATGTACACAGATGACACTCAACTGTACTTGAAGATTTACTCCATGGAAGATATCACCGACTTAATGATACTCTAATGAAAATTCAGACCTGGCTGTCACAAAACCACCTCAATCTAAATATCACGAAAACTGAATTCCTACTTTCCTCCCCACCCCATAGCTTCCACCAGATACAAGCATGAGTGAAGCAATCTAGTGCCTTTAAATGCACACCTGAAATGATGCAAGCAACGAAATCCCTTTGGATAACACTGGATACAAATCTTAACATGCAAGCAAACATCAGCACATCTACACTTAATGCATTTCTACAACTTAGCATACTCAAGAAGGTGAAACCCTTCATCCTGTCATCAGACTTTAAGATCGCTGTCCAATCCCTACTTGTATCTAGACTGGGATATGGGAGCGCAACCCTAACAGGTTTACCGAAATCAAGCCAGCACCACTCAAGGTGACCCTGAATGCAAAGGCAAGATTAATAACAGAACTAGATATTTAACCACGTCAGTCCAACTCTAAAGTATCTCAACTGGCTACCAGTAGAAACAAGGATCCAGATGAAGATAGCATGCTTGATGCAGAAAGACCTGCACCATGAAACACCAAAGTAACTCAAAGATAAACTCAATTTATCAGGGGGCAGCACTCCCTACAAAGTACTAACTACTTCGTGCTGGAACCACTGAGATTCCATAAAACGAAGACCTATACCTCCACATTCTCTGAAGCTTTGCTATGAATATGGAACTCTCTCCCGCTGGATGATCTGCATAACCCATTGATGATCAATTTCAAGAAAGAGGTTAAGAGCATTTTACTAGACAGATTCCTGAACATAAAACAAGTTTTAAACATGGGCTCTAACCACAAACTCTTGGACCACAAACACTCTCATGATTATTTTGTTTTATATTCAGGGTATACTATATGTTGTGTAACATGTTTTGGGGGTCGTCTGTACAGTGCTGTGATACCTTTGTGTCATGTTAGTGCTTTGCAAAACTCTCTAAATAAAATAAGTAATGGAAATCCAGCCAGAAATTGCTTTCATGATAAAAGCTTCGCTGAAGTTAACACTTCGTTGACAAGTTAATACATCCATCATGCAAGCTAAAATGAAAGACATGGCTGTGCATTGGGAAGAAAACTTCCAACAATTTCTTTAATAATTGAAGGAAAAGTGACACTGCTCCTACAAGGTCACCTTCAAACATTAGCACGATGTCCCGGATAATCAAACTTCTACATGAGTAACTTTAATATTTACATTAGTGAAATGCATATTTTATGTGTCATGTCTGCTGTTTTTGAAACAGGCCTCCTGCTCACAAAAATGTTATTTCACAATTTTTTCGCCAAATGTCTTTCCTAAAACACCCATCACCACTTATATATTTATAGGTGCATCACAAGTATTCCAATCACTAGGGGGTGTATTACAGTAAGTGCCAATGGGCGTTCGTGCAGTTTCTTGGATGGGTTCCTGGGTCACTTTGGTATAGCAGAAATAGTTGCAGATGCTTACATGCCCAATTTATAACACGAATTGTGCTAGTGCACATTTCCACCACAACCCTGGGGCGGCCCGTGCACAAGAAAGGAGGTAGGTGCGCGTCCCCCCCTCCTGAAGCCATACATGGCCCATTCATGGCCCAGTGGATCCCTATGCCCTAGGGCTGGCTCCTGCCACGTCCCTGGGTGCCCACACCCAGGACATGGCTGTTCTCTTTTGCTTGGTGGGAGCTGACAGCTTCCACCAAGCAAAGGTAAACACTCCAAATGTAAACACTCTGGCTGCAGCGAGCGGGAGCTGTCAAAGTGCTCCCACCCACTGGAAGCAGAGGCTTCATCTCTTTCCCTGCCATCAGACATGCAAACAGGGGAAACGGTTAAACTACTGCTCCTGCACACTGGGAGTGGCATTTCCAGAAGCTCCCTGTGTGCAGCAACAATGCTGGCTCCCACAGGATGCAGGAAGCCGGTGTCATCCGTGGGGGACTTGAGGCTCCAATAACAAAGAAGGATACAAAGTTCCTCATGTACAGTGACGGAGAAGAGCCAGTAAGAGAATGTCTCAGCTGGTTAGTGCTAAGAAAGGCCGATCAGCAAAAAGGGAGGGAAATTCCCTTAATTTGAACTAGTGCTCTCACACACCCAGCAAGCTAGGTGTCATGCTTCATCATATGAGCACTGCCCCTCGTCAAGTCGGCGCTGCAATCCTTGACGGGCTCCCGAAACCGGGGCTCTTTATCGGGGATCTTTTGTTCCTGCCGAGGGTGCTTGGGGGTGAGGGGCCTAGTATGGTGTGATGTAGCAGAGAAGTGGAAATTAAAAGGGGTTAGTTGGTCCTACTTTAACTTTATTCCAAAGGTCAACTACCCTATTAAAAATGTGTAGAGTGGCTAAATGCTAGGAGTTAGGTATCTAGGCAAGAGCTCTACTCTATATGATCAACATGTTTCTTGCCGCAGAAGTCAGGAGGATCAGGGCAATTCGTCAGGATCAAAATAATACTGTCTACAACAATATGTGGTAAGGTGCTATCTACATACCACTTCTTATGGTTTGTTCCTGTAGGGGAAACGAAGAAACTCTTTATAACAAATAAAATAGCTCTTCATGCTGTACATAGCTATGAATATTGTGTCAAAAGTGATCACCGTGCTTGGGCGTGCAACACGCAATTTCATTATATAGTGGTGTCTCGAACGCCATTCGGGAGTGTGGGGTGGGGCGGGTAAATTAATATCCAAACAATTCTACGGAAAGCAAAGGGACTCACCTAAAAGGGTTGCTACTGTTGTTAGCAACGGTGCTGGCGGTTAAAAAGGAACCCAATTGGGTCCTAGAGGGGACAAAAAATTGCCAGAAAACCGTCTCTATTAGTATCTGTGTGTTTTAAAAGAGACGGATTCACCACATAAGAGGTCTAGGTGCCAGCAGGCAGCCGGGCATAGCCGCAGTTACCATACCCCTAACCGATCCATCCGTAACGGACACAAAGGTCGAGTCAGATTGCTGACCTCGGTGCAAAGAGTCCGTGGGAATAGACCAGGAAGGTTCCGGTGGACAGTAGGCAGATGTGGCTCCTCGGGTGTAGAAAGGCAATTAAAATTAAAATCAGTACTCACCGACGTGGATTCACGTCTAGGAAAGCGACCTACCCAAACCGCCAGGAACCGGGGTGGTAGGTTTCGAAGGGGAGTACGAGAAGATAAACAGTGGTTCCGGGTACGTCATCGAGTGCGTAGCACGTCGTGACGGAATGCGCTCGGAGAGTACAACCCTATGATTGGTCCCAGGCATGAAGGAGCGTTACCGTTGCTAAGCAACCTCGTGACGTTGTCTCTTGGCCAATTAAAGTGTCTCGCTGTTGAATACGCTGTGTAAAATAGTACGCGACCCATCGTAGTGTGATGTGTTGCGCAAATGGAGTCTGGCCAAGTGATTGATTCCAAACCCAGAGAAGCGTCTCTGTTGCTACGCGACCTCATGACGTTGTCACAAGGACATAGACAGAGGCTGGGGCAGAGGAAGAGGTCGAAACAGAAGGGGCGCACGGAAACAGGTTCATTGGCAAGACCCCCCCACTGGGATGGACACGAGGAGCAAAACTGTGAACAAGAGAAATTAGTTGTGAATTTATCATCGCGTGTCCTCACGGACCCTGAGATATCAATATTACAAAAAGGACTAGGTTTTGTACCTACACCTAAAGTGGATAAATTCAGGGATGTCTGCGAGGTCCAAAAACTTTTCCGCAAGATAAGGCTACGTTCTTATTTTATGGATAAACCACTCACCCAAGTGGATGGCTCAGGACTAAGCAAACCGTCCACCTTCACTCCTCATAACGGGATGATCCCGGTTGAGGTTCTTACCTTCGAGAAGGCAGTTCTGAAAGATCTGGCATCATTACCGTCCCCCACACCCTTCCACAATTTGTCAAAATTTGAGACAGAAACAGCGAATGCTCTCGCAAGAGATGAATCCATAATCATCAAACAAGCCGATAAAGGTGGGGCGACTGTCATTCAGTCTATTGATGATTATGATGAGGAATGCAAACGTCAACTGAACAATGACCGATACTATGCCCCCATCGCTACTGATCCCACCCCTCGCCTTTCTAACACTATCTCCATGTTGGTTAATGAGGCATTAACCAATGGGTGGATTAACAAAAAAGAAGCAGATTTTCTGATTGCCACAGAGCCGAGGACGCCCTACTTTTACACTCTACCCAAGATACACAAGGGCACGACACCGGTTCCTGGGCGCCCAATAGTGTCGGGAATCGGCTCAATTTTGGAACCACTTTCCAAATTCGTGGATCATTTCCTACAGCCTTTGGTGAGGGATATCCCGTCCTTCGTCAGGGATACGACTGATATCCTCAGAATCATAGACTCCATAGAGGACTCATCCTGTATCGACCTCCTCGTCACACTTGATGTAGAGGCGTTATATACTAACATTCCTCAAGGAGATACACTGACAGTTGTAGAAGCAGCTTTGAACTCATTAGAGTGGGATTCTCCTACCCCAGTTACATTCATTATGGATTGTGAGTCCCTAGCCCTGACTGAGAACTTTTTCGAGTACAAAGGGCAATTATACCATCAATGCCAGGGTACATCGATGGGCAGCACTTCTGCGCCGAGCTTGGCCTGCCTCTACATGGCAACATTTGAGAAAGAAGTCATCAATACTGTACACAACCCGTTTCAACAACATCTTATCCTTTGGAAGAGGTTTATTGATGATATTTTGATCTTCTGGCAGGGTCCTATTGACACTTGCAACAGATTTGTGCAGTGGATTAATCAGCAAAATCCATTTCTGAAATTTTCACATACAATCTCAGACACACACATTCCATTCCTCGATCTGAACATAAAACTATCAGGCGAACAACTCTCTACAAGCCTTTACAAAAAACCCACAGATCGCAATAGCCTTCTCCTGTACCAGAGCCATCACCCCAGAGCGCTAAAAGATAACCTCCCCGTGGGACAATTCCTACGTATCAGGCGCAACTGTACCTCCACAAATGACTACAAACTAGAAGCCTCCTCTTTAGCCAACAACCTAAAGACTAGAGGCTACCCACAGAAGGTGATACAAAACTCCATGAAGAGAGCCTTAAATAGTCCCAGGGAGGCATTATTAGAAATCCATCAGAAACAACCTGAGGACATCATCACGTGTGTAACTTCTTTTACACCCAATTCCACGCCCACCAAAAAGATCATCTTGAAACATTGGGACATTCTAAACACAGGCGACCTACAGATACCTGTACCTAGGTTTGCCTATACCAGAACCAGTAGCCTGAGAGATATCTTGATTCATACGAGACCCAAGAAGCACACTACCCCATCACAAACCACCCTGTGGGGACTTCCATCGGTCAAAGGACACTTCCCCTGTGGTACATGTACAGTGTGCAAACTTACAACAGCCACTAAAGAAATTGCGTTAAGACCCAATTTTAAGTGGAGCATACAAAAACACACGAATTGTAACACCAAACAGTGTATTTACCTGATTACTTGCCCCTGTGATTTACAGTACATAGGGATGACTATGCGTCCGGTTAAAATACGTATAACTGAACACAGGAGTAACATACGTTGCCAACGAACCACTACAAAACTATACAGACATTTCATGGAGACACAACATACTTCTGATTCATTACGTTGGGCCATATTAGAATCCCATGCCCAGATATCCAAATCCTCCCTATTCAGACTCGAACAGAGATGGGTACATAGATTATCAAGTCATATCGAGGGCCTCAATGATGACATACCCTGGAACACCTTATCTTAAACTGGGAACTATATGCCCTAATCTACTGATCCTATCCCACTCTGAATTCTGGCCCATTCTGTTGAATAGTTCATGAAATTTACTTCCTCGGTGGCAGGATACGAGGCCCCTTGTTGTCCCTGTGTTCCCTTATTGCTTTAATTGAACACACTGAGTACAGGACCCCTCTTCCATGCTTGTTTCATATAACAATGGACCAGTCCACGCATTGTGTGATTGCTGATACACCATGTCTTACACCCAGCCCCCAGGTAGTTGGACTATATAAGGACCACAACATTGGTACCCATATCTTATACCATGTTGGAGACACACAGATTTCCATGACATAGTCCTCTAGCTAAGCAGTGCCTTGAATTCACCAATGATGAGCCACAACTTCATGATCGATATACTACTGTCATGAATTTCACAAGTGAAAATTGTGTTTCACTTCCGACGCCATTCGGGAGTGATATATTTATACCTCATCACCCTAGGCATTAGTTACTACACGACCACGTCACTCACCACTGTGACGCCCCCTCCCTGTTTATGAGCGTTCCAATTACTAATATTGCTCTGGTCTCTGACCCTCTAATCCTTGAGCCAGTAGCGTTGGGCGCCTCCTGATGGTTCACGTACCAGTTTTCGGTTGGTTAATCCATCAGCAAGACATATCACTTGTCCTTGTGACAACGTCATGAGGTCGCGTAGCAACAGAGACGCTTCTCTGGGTTTGGAATCAATCACTTGGCCAGACTCCATTTGCGCAACACGTCACACTACGATGGGTCGCGTACTATTTTACACAGCGTATTCAACAGCGAGACACTTTAATTGGCCAAGAGACAACGTCACGAGGTTGCTTAGCAACGGTAACGCTCCTGGGACCATTCATAGGGTTGTACTCTCCGAGCGCATTCCGCCACGACGTGCTACGCACTCGATGACGTACCCGGAACCACTGTTTATCTTCTCGTACTCCCCTTCGAAACCTACCACCCCGGTTCCTGGCGGTTTGGGTAGGTCGCTTTCCTAGACGTGAATCCACGTCGGTGAGTACTGATTTTAATTTTAATTGCCTTTCTACACCCGAGGAGCCACATCTGCCTACTGTCCACCGGAACCTTCCTGGTCTATTCCCACGGACTCTTTGCACCGAGGTCAGCAATCTGACTCGACCTTTGTGTCCGTTACGGATGGATCGGTTAGGGGTATGGTAACTGCGGCTATGCCCGGCTGCCTGCTGGCACCTAGACCTCTTATGTGGTGAATCCGTCTCTTTTAAAACACACAGATACTAATAGAGACGGTTTTCTGGCAATTTTTTGTCCCCTCTAGGACCCAATTGGGTTCCTTTTTAACCGCCAGCACCGTTGCTAACAACAGTAGCAACCCTTTTAGGTGAGTCCCTTTGCTTTCCGTAGAATTGTTTGGATATTAATTTACCCGCCCCACCCCACACTCCCGAATGGCGTTCGAGACACCACTATATAATGAAATTGCGTGTTGCACGCCCAAGCACGGTGATCACTTTTGACACAATATTCATAGCTATGTACAGCATGAATAGCTATTTTATTTGTTATAAAGAGTTTCTTCGTTTCCCCTACAGGAACTAACCATAAGAAGTGGTATGTAGATAGCACCTTACCACATATTGTTGTAGACAGTATTATTTTGATCCTGACGAATTGCCCTGATCCTCCTGACTTCTGCGGCAAGAAACATGTTGATCATATAGAGTAGAGCTCTTGCCTAGATACCTAACTCCTAGCATTTAGCCACTCTACACATTTTTAATAGGGTAGTTGACCTTTGGAATAAAGTTAAAGTAGGACCAACTAACCCCTTTTAATTTCCACTTCTCTGCTACATCACACCATACTAGGCCCCTCACCCCCAAGCACCCTCGGCAGGAACAAAAGATCCCCGATAAAGAGCCCCGGTTTCGGGAGCCCGTCAAGGATTGCAGCGCCGACTTGACGAGGGGCAGTGCTCATATGATGAAGCATGACACCTAGCTTGCTGGGTGTGTGAGAGCACTAGTTCAAATTAAGGGAATTTCCCTCCCTTTTTGCTGATCGGCCTTTCTTAGCACTAACCAGCTGAGACATTCTCTTACTGGCTCTTCTCCGTCACTGTACATGAGGAACTTTGTACCCTTCTTTGTTATTAGTCATATGGGCTATGTACACTGGACCTCTCTAAATAACAACACCCCTAGTCCCTACCTTTGATATAAGACTTTGCACGGTTTTTCCGTGGGACTTCAATAAAGGATACCAGCGGTCTAGTATTATCTAGCCAGTCTGGACCATACCCATGTCAACTTTTGACTTTTTTCTCTAACCCCCCCCCCCCCTCTCCATCCATCCTTCATATATGGATAACCAAGGACTCAGCTTCGGGGACGAAGTAGTGTCTGACATACTTGAAAGAACACCCTCACTCTTAGGTCATAATGGCAGCGCCGCATCAGGCTCCCAGTCAGATGACTGGACCTCACTGACACTGTTGAAAAGGGAGTGGTTGAAGATCACACTCCATGGCGCACTTATGACAGAATATTTACGTGCCAATATCGCCCCAGCGGGGTTGATTGTCAATAACTTTCCCAGGCTATTCCTAGACGATGCGACCTTCAAAAAGGAATGGTCCCTTATCGCAGGGAAATGCACCAGAGACCTGCTGGTTCTCATCATTAACACAGCGAGACGCCTAGCAGATGCTCTCCTCATTAGGATACAGATTGCGGAAGGCGCATTAAAAACCACAGTTCAAATTACAGCTTACAAGAACAAACTCGCTGAGATTAATGCTGAGATCACCGAAAATAAAGAATACCTAATGAAACAAAAAATCACAAAACTGCAGAAAGATATCGATAAATTCGATAAAGAAAAAGTATATCCTTATTTGAAGGCAGACTGCACATCGGTTAAGAACAGTTATTCCTCCGATGATAACTCCGACAGAAGAAGTTCTGCCGACAGTAATTCCAGCACGGGGAGTTGGGGCAGTCTTAGCGGTCGCCGCAACCCACGCGCCAACTATAATTACAATGTCCCGGCCTTTCATGGTCCTCCTATGTTTCCAGGACCCCCTCCGCAACCCCCCTATTGGCAATACCAACCATTTCAACAGGGACCTCCCCAGTTCTTCAACAACGGTCCTCCCCCCACTTTTTTAGACAGAGGCTGGGGCAGAGGAAGAGGTCGAAACAGAAGGGGCGCACGGAAACAGGTTCATTGGCAAGACCCCCCCACTGGGATGGACACGAGGAGCAAAACTGTGAACAAGAGAAATTAGTTGTGAATTTATCATCGCGTGTCCTCACGGACCCTGAGATATCAATATTACAAAAAGGACTAGATTTTGTACCTACACCTAAAGTGGATAAATTCAGGGATGTCTGCGAGGTCCAAAAACTTTTCCACAAGATAAGGCTACGTTCTTATTTTATGGATAAACCACTCACCCAAGTGGATGGCTCAGGACTAAGCAAACCGTCCACCTTCACTCCTCATAACGGGATGATCCCGGTTGAGGTTCTTACCTTCGAGAAGGCAGTTCTGAAAGATCTGGCATCATTACCGTCCCCCACACCCTTCCACAATTTGTCAAAATTTGAGACAGAAACAGCGAATGCTCTCGCAAGAGATGAATCCATAATCATCAAACAAGCCGATAAAGGTGGGGCGACTGTCATTCAGTCTATTGATGATTATGATGAGGAATGCAAACGTCAACTGAACAATGACCGATACTATGCCCCCATCGCTACTGATCCCACCCCTCGCCTTTCTAACACTATCTCCATGTTGGTTAATGAGGCATTAACCAATGGGTGGATTAACAAAAAAGAAGCAGATTTTCTGATTGCCACAGAGCCGAGGACGCCCTACTTTTACACTCTACCCAAGATACACAAGGGCACGACACCGGTTCCTGGGCGCCCAATAGTGTCGGGAATCGGCTCAATTTTGGAACCACTTTCCAAATTCGTGGATCATTTCCTACAGCCTTTGGTGAGGGATATCCCGTCCTTCGTCAGGGATACGACTGATATCCTCAGAATCATAGACTCCATAGAGGACTCATCCTGTATCGACCTCCTCGTCACACTTGATGTAGAGGCGTTATATACTAACATTCCTCAAGGAGATACACTGACAGTTGTAGAAGCAGCTTTGAACTCATTAGAGTGGGATTCTCCTACCCCAGTTACATTCATTATGGATTGTGAGTCCCTAGCCCTGACTGAGAACTTTTTCGAGTACAAAGGGCAATTATACCATCAATGCCAGGGTACATCGATGGGCAGCACTTCTGCGCCGAGCTTGGCCTGCCTCTACATGGCAACATTTGAGAAAGAAGTCATCAATACTGTACACAACCCGTTTCAACAACATCTTATCCTTTGGAAGAGGTTTATTGATGATATTTTGATCTTCTGGCAGGGTCCTATTGACACTTGCAACAGATTTGTGCAGTGGATTAATCAGCAAAATCCATTTCTGAAATTTTCACATACAATCTCAGACACACACATTCCATTCCTCGATCTGAACATAAAACTATCAGGCGAACAACTCTCTACAAGCCTTTACAAAAAACCCACAGATCGCAATAGCCTTCTCCTGTACCAGAGCCATCACCCCAGAGCGCTAAAAGATAACCTCCCCGTGGGACAATTCCTACGTATCAGGCGCAACTGTACCTCCACAAATGACTACAAACTAGAAGCCTCCTCTTTAGCCAACAACCTAAAGACTAGAGGCTACCCACAGAAGGTGATACAAAACTCCATGAAGAGAGCCTTAAATAGTCCCAGGGAGGCATTATTAGAAATCCATCAGAAACAACCTGAGGACATCATCACGTGTGTAACTTCTTTTACACCCAATTCCACGCCCACCAAAAAGATCATCTTGAAACATTGGGACATTCTAAACACAGGCGACCTACAGATACCTGTACCTAGGTTTGCCTATACCAGAACCAGTAGCCTGAGAGATATCTTGATTCATACGAGACCCAAGAAGCACACTACCCCATCACAAACCACCCTGTGGGGACTTCCATCGGTCAAAGGACACTTCCCCTGTGGTACATGTACAGTGTGCAAACTTACAACAGCCACTAAAGAAATTGCGTTAAGACCCAATTTTAAGTGGAGCATACAAAAACACACGAATTGTAACACCAAACAGTGTATTTACCTGATTACTTGCCCCTGTGATTTACAGTACATAGGGATGACTATGCGTCCGGTTAAAATACGTATAACTGAACACAGGAGTAACATACGTTGCCAACGAACCACTACAAAACTATACAGACATTTCATGGAGACACAACATACTTCTGATTCATTACGTTGGGCCATATTAGAATCCCATGCCCAGATATCCAAATCCTCCCTATTCAGACTCGAACAGAGATGGGTACATAGATTATCAAGTCATATCGAGGGCCTCAATGATGACATACCCTGGAACACCTTATCTTAAACTGGGAACTATATGCCCTAATCTACTGATCCTATCCCACTCTGAATTCTGGCCCATTCTGTTGAATAGTTCATGAAATTTACTTCCTCGGTGGCAGGATACGAGGCCCCTTGTTGTCCCTGTGTTCCCTTATTGCTTTAATTGAACACACTGAGTACAGGACCCCTCTTCCATGCTTGTTTCATATAACAATGGACCAGTCCACGCATTGTGTGATTGCTGATACACCATGTCTTACACCCAGCCCCCAGGTAGTTGGACTATATAAGGACCACAACATTGGTACCCATATCTTATACCATGTTGGAGACACACAGATTTCCATGACATAGTCCTCTAGCTAAGCAGTGCCTTGAATTCACCAATGATGAGCCACAACTTCATGATCGATATACTACTGTCATGAATTTCACAAGTGAAAATTGTGTTTCACTTCCGACGCCATTCGGGAGTGATATATTTATACCTCATCACCCTAGGCATTAGTTACTACACGACCACGTCACTCACCACTGTGACGCCCCCTCCCTGTTTATGAGCGTTCCAATTACTAATATTGCTCTGGTCTCTGACCCTCTAATCCTTGAGCCAGTAGCGTTGGGCGCCTCCTGATGGTTCACGTACCAGTTTTCGGTTGGTTAATCCATCAGCAAGACATATCACTTGTCCTTGTGACAACGTCATGAGGTCGCGTAGCAACAGAGACGCTTCTCTGGGTTTGGAATCAATCACTTGGCCAGACTCCATTTGCGCAACACGTCACACTACGATGGGTCGCGTACTATTTTACACAGCGTATTCAACAGCGAGACACTTTAATTGGCCAAGAGACAACGTCACGAGGTTGCTTAGCAACGGTAACGCTCCTGGGACCATTCATAGGGTTGTACTCTCCGAGCGCATTCCGCCACGACGTGCTACGCACTCGATGACGTACCCGGAACCACTGTTTATCTTCTCGTACTCCCCTTCGAAACCTACCACCCCGGTTCCTGGCGGTTTGGGTAGGTCGCTTTCCTAGACGTGAATCCACGTCGGTGAGTACTGATTTTAATTTTAATTGCCTTTCTACACCCGAGGAGCCACATCTGCCTACTGTCCACCGGAACCTTCCTGGTCTATTCCCACGGACTCTTTGCACCGAGGTCAGCAATCTGACTCGACCTTTGTGTCCGTTACGGATGGATCGGTTAGGGGTATGGTAACTGCGGCTATGCCCGGCTGCCTGCTGGCACCTAGACCTCTTATGTGGTGAATCCGTCTCTTTTAAAACACACAGATACTAATAGAGACGGTTTTCTGGCAATTTTTTGTCCCCTCTAGGACCCAATTGGGTTCCTTTTTAACCGCCAGCACCGTTGCTAACAACAGTAGCAACCCTTTTAGGTGAGTCCCTTTGCTTTCCGTAGAATTGTTTGGATATTAATTTACCCGCCCCACCCCACACTCCCGAATGGCGTTCGAGACACCACTATATAATGAAATTGCGTGTTGCACGCCCAAGCACGGTGATCACTTTTGACACAATATTCATAGCTATGTACAGCATGAATAGCTATTTTATTTGTTATAAAGAGTTTCTTCGTTTCCCCTACAGGAACTAACCATAAGAAGTGGTATGTAGATAGCACCTTACCACATATTGTTGTAGACAGTATTATTTTGATCCTGACGAATTGCCCTGATCCTCCTGACTTCTGCGGCAAGAAACATGTTGATCATATAGAGTAGAGCTCTTGCCTAGATACCTAACTCCTAGCATTTAGCCACTCTACACATTTTTAATAGGGTAGTTGACCTTTGGAATAAAGTTAAAGTAGGACCAACTAACCCCTTTTAATTTCCACTTCTCTGCTACATCACACCATACTAGGCCCCTCACCCCCAAGCACCCTCGGCAGGAACAAAAGATCCCCGATAAAGAGCCCCGGTTTCGGGAGCCCGTCAAGGATTGCAGCGCCGACTTGACGAGGGGCAGTGCTCATATGATGAAGCATGACACCTAGCTTGCTGGGTGTGTGAGAGCACTAGTTCAAATTAAGGGAATTTCCCTCCCTTTTTGCTGATCGGCCTTTCTTAGCACTAACCAGCTGAGACATTCTCTTACTGGCTCTTCTCCGTCACTGTACATGAGGAACTTTGTACCCTTCTTTGTTATTAGTCATATGGGGTATGTACACTGGACCTCTCTAAATAACAACACCCCTAGTCCCTACCTTTGATATAAGACTTTGCACGGTTTTTCCGTGGGACTTCAATAAAGGATACCAGCGGTCTAGTATTATCTAGCCAGTCTGGACCATACCCGTGTCAACTTTTGACTTTTTTCTCTAACCCCCCCCCCCCTCTCCATCCATCCTTCATATATGGATAACCAAGGACTCAGCTTCGGGGACGAAGTAGTGTCTGACATACTTGAAAGAACACCCTCACTCTTAGGTCATAATGGCAGCGCCGCATCAGGCTCCCAGTCAGATGACTGGACCTCACTGACACTGTTGAAAAGGGAGTGGTTGAAGATCACACTCCATGGCGCACTTATGACAGAATATTTACGTGCCAATATCGCCCCAGCGGGGTTGATTGTCAATAACTTTCCCAGGCTATTCCTAGACGATGCGACCTTCAAAAAGGAATGGTCCCTTATCGCAGGGAAATGCACCAGAGACCTGCTGGTTCTCATCATTAACACAGCGAGACGCCTAGCAGATGCTCTCCTCATTAGGATACAGATTGCGGAAGGCGCATTAAAAACCACAGTTCAAATTACAGCTTACAAGAACAAACTCGCTGAGATTAATGCTGAGATCACCGAAAATAAAGAATACCTAATGAAACAAAAAATCACAAAACTGCAGAAAGATATCGATAAATTCGATAAAGAAAAAGTATATCCTTATTTGAAGGCAGACTGCACATCGGTTAAGAACAGTTATTCCTCCGATGATAACTCCGACAGAAGAAGTTCTGCCGACAGTAATTCCAGCACGGGGAGTTGGGGCAGTCTTAGCGGTCGCCGCAACCCACGCGCCAACTATAATTACAATGTCCCGGCCTTTCATGGTCCTCCTATGTTTCCAGGACCCCCTCCGCAACCCCCCTATTGGCAATACCAACCATTTCAACAGGGACCTCCCCAGTTCTTCAACAACGGTCCTCCCCCCACTTTTTTAGACAGAGGCTGGGGCAGAGGAAGAGGTCGAAACAGAAGGGGCGCACGGAAACAGGTTCATTGGCAAGACCCCCCCACTGGGATGGACACGAGGAGCAAAACTGTGAACAAGAGAAATTAGTTGTGAATTTATCATCGCGTGTCCTCACGGACCCTGAGATATCAATATTACAAAAAGGACTAGATTTTGTACCTACACCTAAAGTGGATAAATTCAGGGATGTCTGCGAGGTCCAAAAACTTTTCCACAAGATAAGGCTACGTTCTTATTTTATGGATAAACCACTCACCCAAGTGGATGGCTCAGGACTAAGCAAACCGTCCACCTTCACTCCTCATAACGGGATGATCCCGGTTGAGGTTCTTACCTTCGAGAAGGCAGTTCTGAAAGATCTGGCATCATTACCGTCCCCCACACCCTTCCACAATTTGTCAAAATTTGAGACAGAAACAGCGAATGCTCTCGCAAGAGATGAATCCATAATCATCAAACAAGCCGATAAAGGTGGGGCGACTGTCATTCAGTCTATTGATGATTATGATGAGGAATGCAAACGTCAACTGAACAATGACCGATACTATGCCCCCATCGCTACTGATCCCACCCCTCGCCTTTCTAACACTATCTCCATGTTGGTTAATGAGGCATTAACCAATGGGTGGATTAACAAAAAAGAAGCAGATTTTCTGATTGCCACAGAGCCGAGGACGCCCTACTTTTACACTCTACCCAAGATACACAAGGGCACGACACCGGTTCCTGGGCGCCCAATAGTGTCGGGAATCGGCTCAATTTTGGAACCACTTTCCAAATTCGTGGATCATTTCCTACAGCCTTTGGTGAGGGATATCCCGTCCTTCGTCAGGGATACGACTGATATCCTCAGAATCATAGACTCCATAGAGGACTCATCCTGTATCGACCTCCTCGTCACACTTGATGTAGAGGCGTTATATACTAACATTCCTCAAGGAGATACACTGACAGTTGTAGAAGCAGCTTTGAACTCATTAGAGTGGGATTCTCCTACCCCAGTTACATTCATTATGGATTGTGCGTCCCTAGCCCTAACTGAGAACTTTTTCGAGTACAAAGGGCAATTATACCATCAATGCCAGGGTACATCGATGGGCAGCACTTCTGCGCCGAGCTTGGCCTGCCTCTACATGGCAACATTTGAGAAAGAAGTCATCAATACTGTACACAACCCGTTTCAACAACATCTTATCCTTTGGAAGAGGTTTATTGATGATATTTTGATCTTCTGGCAGGGCCCTATTGACACTTGCAACAGATTTGTGCAGTGGATTAATCAGCAAAATCCATTTCTGAAATTTTCACATACAATCTCAGACACACACATTCCATTCCTCGATCTGAACATAAAACTATCAGGCGAACAACTCTCTACAAGCCTTTACAAAAAACCCACAGATCGCAATAGCCTTCTCCTGTACCAGAGCCATCACCCCAGAGCGCTAAAAGATAACCTCCCCGTGGGACAATTCCTACGTATCAGGCGCAACTGTACCTCCACAAATGACTACAAACTAGAAGCCTCCTCTTTAGCCAACAACCTAAAGACTAGAGGCTACCCACAGAAGGTGATACAAAACTCCATGAAGAGAGCCTTAAATAGTCCCAGGGAGGCATTATTAGAAATCCATCAGAAACAACCTGAGGACATCATCACGTGTGTAACTTCTTTTACACCCAATTCCACGCCCACCAAAAAGATCATCTTGAAACATTGGGGCATTCTAAACACAGGCGACCTACAGATACCTGTACCTAGGTTTGCCTATACCAGAACCAGTAGCCTGAGAGATATCTTGATTCATACGAGACCCAAGAAGCACACTACCCCATCACAAACCACCCTGTGGGGACTTCCACCGGTCAAAGGACACTTCCCCTGTGGTACATGTACAGTGTGCAAACTTACAACAGCCACTAAAGAAATTGCGTTAAGACCCAATTTTAAGTGGAGCATACAAAAACACACGAATTGTAACACCAAACAGTGTATTTACCTGATTACTTGCCCCTGTGATTTACAGTACATAGGGATGACTATGTGTCCGGTTAAAATACGTATAACTGAACACAGGAGTAACATACGTTGCCAACGAACCACTACAAAACTATACAGACATTTCATGGAGACACAACATACTTCTGATTCATTACGTTGGGTCATATTAGAATCCCATGCCCAGATATCCAAATCCTCCCTATTCAGACTCGAACAGAGATGGGTACATAGATTATCAAGTCATATCGAGGGCCTCAATGATGACATACCCTGGAACACCTTATCTTAAACTGGGAACTATATGCCCTAATCTACTGATCCTATCCCACTCTGAATTCTGGCCCATTCTGTTGAATAGTTCATGAAATTTACTTCCTCGGTGGCAGGATACGAGGCCCCTTGTTGTCCCTGTGTTCCCTTATTGCTTTAATTGAACACACTGAGTACAGGACCCCTCTTCCATGCTTGTTTCATATAACAATGGACCAGTCCACACATTGTGTGATTGCTGATACACCATGTCTTACACCCAGCCCCCAGGTAGTTGGACTATATAAGGACCACAACATTGGTACCCATATCTTATACCATGTTGGAGACACACAGATTTCCATGACATAGTCCTCTAGCTAAGCAGTGCCTTGAATTCACCAATGATGAGCCACAACTTCATGATCGATATACTACTGTCATGAATTTCACAAGTGAAAATTGTGTTTCACATCCGACGCCATTCGGGAGTGATATATTTATACCTCATCACCCTAGGCATTAGTTACTACACGACCACGTCACTCACCACTGTGACGCCCCCTCCCTGTTTATGAGCGTTCCAATTACTAATATTGCTCTGGTCTCTGACCCTCTAATCCTTGAGCCAGTAGCGTTGGGCGCCTCCTGATGGTTCACGTACCAGTTTTCGGTTGGTTAATCCATCAGCAAGACATATCACTTGTCCTTGTGACAACGTCATGAGGTCGCGTAGCAACAGAGACGCTTCTCTGGGTTTGGAATCAATCACTTGGCCAGACTCCATTTGCGCAACACGTCACACTACGATGGGTCGCGTACTATTTTACACAGCGTATTCAACAGTGAGACACTTTAATTGGCCAAGAGACAATGTCACGAGGTTGCTTAGCAACGGTAACGCTCCTTCATGCCTGGGACCAATCATAGGGTTGTACTCTCCGAGCGCATTCCGTCACGACGTGCTACGCACTCGATGACGTACCCGGAACCACTGTTTATCTTCTCGTACTCCCCTTCGAAACCTACCACCCCGGTTCCTGGCGGTTTGGGTAGGTCGCTTTCCTAGACGTGAATCCACGTCGGTGAGTACTGATTTTAATTTTAATTGCCTTTCTACACCCGAGGAGCCACATCTGCCTACTGTCCACCGGAACCTTCCTGGTCTATTCCCACGGACTCTTTGCACCGAGGTCAGTAATCTGACTCGACCTTTGTGTCCGTTACGGATGGATCGGTTAGGGGTATGGTAACTGCGGCTATGCCCGGCTGCCTGCTGGCACCTAGACCTCTTTTGTGGTGAATCCGTCTCTTTTAAAACACACAGATACTAATAGAGACGGTTTTCTGGCAATTTTTTGTCCCCTCTAGGACCCAATTGGGTTCCTTTTTAACCGCCAGCACCGTTGCTAACAACAGTAGCAACCCTTTTAGGTGAGTCCCTTTGCTTTCCGTAGAATTGTTTGGATATTAATTTACCCGCCCCACCCCACACTCCCGAATGGCGTTCGAGACACCACTATATAATGAAATTGCGTGTTGCACGCCCAAGCACGGTGATCACTTTTGACACAATATTCATAGCTATGTACAGCATGAAGAGCTATTTTATTTGTTATAAAGAGTTTCTTCGTTTCCCCTACAGGAACAAACCATAAGAAGTGGTATGTAGATAGCACCTTACCACATATTGTTGTAGACAGTATTATTTTGATCCTGACGAATTGCCCTGATCCTCCTGACTTCTGCGGCAAGAAACATGTTGATCATATAGAATAGAGCTCTTGCCTAGATACCTAACTCCTAGCATTTAGCCACTCTACACATTTTTAATAGGGTAGTTGACCTTTGGAATAAAGTTAAAGTAGGAATAACTAACCCCTTTTAATTTCCACTTCTCTGCTACATCACACCATACTAGGCCCCTCACCCCCAAGCACCCTCGGCAGGAACAAAAGATCCCCGATAAAGAGCCCCGGTTTCGGGAGCCCGTCAAGGATTGCAGCGCCGACTTGACGAGGAGCAGTGCTCATATGATGAAGCATGACACCTAGCTTGCTGGGTGTGTGAGAGCACTAGTTCAAATTAAGGGAATTTCCCTCCCTTTTTGCTGATCGCCCTTTCTTAGCACTAACCAGCTGAGACATTCTCTTACTGGCTCTTCTCCGTCACTGTACATGAGGAACTTTGTACCCTTCTTTGTTATTAGTCATATGGGGTATGTACACTGGACCTCTCTAAATAACAACACCCCTAGTCCCTACCTTTGATATAGGACTTGAGGCTCCCCCAGGATTTGAGGCTTCCCCCACGGTCCCCAACCTGCACACCGGGTGCCCTGGCTGGGACCAGGGCACCCAGAGACACATGGCTGGGCCCTGGTGAATGGGATCCGGGGGCTGAAATTGGTCTGGGGAGGGGGGCCATGTAACCCCCCATTACATTTCAGCCTGGCCCTGGGGAATGGGGTCCATGGGGTGAAATCGGAACAGGGAAGGGGTCCGCGTGGCCCCCTCCCCATTGTAATTTGGGTGGACCCACTCAGATACTAGCGCACCCACTCCCACACCCAGTGAGACACTTATGCAGGCACTCCCAGACCCACACAGACTCTCAGACACCCACTCACACTCCCATTGAGACACTCACACACTCACTCACACATCCACTGAGACACTCATGCACTCACTTACACACTCTCAAAGGTTACGGGTTACAGTTAGGAAATAAAATTTGAAAAATCTTAGAAATTCACCTAAAACCAAAGGTTAAAGGGATGTTATAGTTAGGTAACAATATTAAAAAAACCTTAGAAATTCACAGAAAAAAACAGGGTTAAAGAGGTGCAACAAGCGAGGTGCATGAATATGACCAGCTGGCTCCCAAGTGCGATTTTCAGGCCCATATCCCTTCCAATGTACCAGATATTGCAACCATTGTCTAACTCTTCTGGAGTCCATAATAGCCTCAACTTCATATTCAACACAGGAGGTGGTTTGACTGGACATTGGGTACCATCAACCACAGGTTTTACCAACAAGACATGAATAACAGGGTGCATTTTCAAGGTGGAAGGTAATTCCAATTTCATGGCGACAAGGTTGATTCCTTTGCAGATCTTGTAAGGACCATTAAAGTGAGGCTTGAATTTATGCGTGCCTTTTACTACAATGTTATGGGTGGATAACCACACCAGATCATCAATGACATAATCAGGACTGGCCCGGCTATAGAGCTCTGCAGACTTTTTTGTACCCAACATTGGCTTTAGCCACATTTCCCTGTGCTTTTTTCAAATTGTCATGTATGTGATCAACTAGCTCTTGAGCTGCAGGAATAGAAGTAGTAGTAGGAAGGTGCAAAAGACGAGGATGAAACCCATAGTTACAATAGTGCATGCCATTGTTAGAAGAGAATTAAGCCGCCCATAAGAATAAATCCCATTTAAAGGAAGAGTGTAACAACTGACACCGCAAATATTGCTCAAGGCATTAGTTCACTCTCTCCGTTTGGCCATCTGTGGGCGGTGATGGCCAGACTAGAGGTGCATATCCATGTGTAACAATGTGCTTAACCCTTTCCAAAACTTAGACACAAAACTGCGCCCCTGATCAAAAACCACAACATAAGGGAGACTATGTAACCGAACAATATGTTGCATAAATACTATGGACAATTCCTTTGAAGTGGGTAACTCTTTCATTTTTTTCTTTTAAATCATCTTTATTGGTGTTTTCACAGGCTTATACATAATAGAATTTGCCAGCTTTATTATATAACAACAGTACAGTGACATTTACATATTTGACGCTTGGTGGGGAACCAGGCTACTCTGGATGTTGGTGTCATCAAAATAAAGAAAACCTTATCTGCTCTCCTATGCATTTAGTCCATCCTGTAATCAGAAAATAAAAACAACTGACTTTACTGTTCATCTTACAGCTATGCTGTCACCCCAGACAATTCACACTAAACACAAACCATGTGATTGCAACTAACCAAACCATACTACGTGCTTTGGGGTTTATATGAGCTAGGGTGGTTGCTTATGTATGTACCTTTCAGAGGACAGCGGGGACAATGAAGAGAAGGGAGGAAGGGAGGAACAGGGCGAGGCAGGAGAGAGAGAGAGAGATACGGATAAAGCTAAAGAGAGTAAGAGGGAAGGAGGAGGATATCATAAGCCACCGCTTTCTCTCTTACATGCGTGAGCCAGAGACCTCCCCTAATTAAGCCATACCTTGCCCAACCAGGTGCCTTCCTTGCTCACGGTTGTGGGTAACTCTTTCATAGGAATAAAATGGAGCATTTTTGTCAACATATCAACCACTACTCGTATAACAGTGAACCCTTGTTCTGTTTTTGGAAGTTCTACAATGAAGTCCAGGGAAATAGAATGCCAAGAAGCAGGGGGAGTGGGCATAGATGTCAGTAACCCTGCAGGGGACTGAGGTGAAATTTTGCTTTGGGCACAGATATGACATTTCTGGACATACTGTTTTGCATCAGAAACCATTATCGGCCACCAGAAATAGCTTCTTAATAGGTCTATAGTTTTGTAATCCCCAGGATTTCATCAGTAAATGTGCATGACACATTTCTAAAGCTTGTTGCTGCAGAGAGGGTGGGACCAACTAACCCCCCTTGTATGTAAAGGAGGGTAAGCACTCTTAAGCCTTTGTGTGTTTGTTCCAGGACCTCTATATCTTTGCATTGTTGAGCCTTTAGCAACTCATAAGCAAACCTTTCTTCAGAGTTTAATGCTACTAAAATGCGTTCTTTAGCTATAATGGGAGGAGGATTGCTGGATTTCTCAATGGCATCATAACATAATCGTGATAGAGCGTCTGCTTTCCCAGGTTTCTTTCCTGTATGAAATTGAATCACAAAGTCAAATTCATTGAAATACAGCACATTTTGTCTCATAGACAAAGCTCGTGCTGATTTTAAGAACTGCAAATTCCTGTGATCGGTAAAAACGGTGACAGTGTGTAATGCTCCCAGCAAATATTGGCATCATTCTTCAAATGCCTTTTTGATGGCTAGTAGCTCTGTATCACCCACTGACTAGTTTTTTTCCGTGGTACTGAGTTTGTGTGTATAAAAAGCAACAAGAAGTAAACAGCCTGATAGTCTGTCTCGTTGGGACAACCACCCCGATTGCTACCTGCGAAGCATCAGCCTCAACAATAAAGGGCTGGGAAGGGTCTGGGGTTTTCAAAATGTGGGCACTGGTAAATCATTCTTTTAGTTTCTGAAACGCTTCTTCCTCTGCAGAGGTTCATTGGAATTTAACTCCTTTACGAAAAGAACGGGATCTTCAATAAACATCAGGCACATAGTCAGATAAGTATACACTTGAAACGCCTTAGAATGCTAGCGCTAAGCATGTTAGTAGACAAAGGTATTTTAAATGTTCTTGTCCTTGTTTATCAACACAGGTATTTGAGGAATGGCGTCTGTCAGGAATCCGAAGCAAACTCCCACCGCAAACGAGGAAAAAAGGTACAATGAACAGCAGCCCACGAAGAATGGCAAACGAGTAGGCCTGGGCGGTAGATTCTGTTCCGCTCGCAGAATTTGCTGAATTTGGGTAATTTCGCGTTCCGCGGAGAACGCTGAATTGCCAAACATTCCGCGATCCGCGGCTTTGCGGAATTTTTTGCTTGTTCACGCTTTCAAAATGTGTGTTCGCGAGATATTTCCCCCGAGCACGTAAACAGCATTGGCGAACAGGAAAAAAGTATCGGAACAGGCGGAACAAGCAATTCCGCGTGTTCTCGGAACTCTGCGTGCTTGTGGAGCTTTTTTACCGTTTCGTGGAGTGTTGCGTAGCGCGACTACTCAAATTCCACCCACCGCTACAAACGAGGTGCCTGTGAAGCCGGAGGCAGTAAGGTGAGTGACTCAAAGGCAGAAGAATGCACAGGTGTCAACTAGAATGTGAAGTGGTCTTCTGCCTGGAAAGCTCGGCTATATACTGGTGATGCTCCGCCCCTGCCGCAGAGTCAGCCAGGAGCAGAGCAGGTCTGACAGTGGCTGGCTCTGCTGAGGCTCCCCATCACCTCCCCAAGCCCTGCTGAAGCTCATTCTTACCACCACTGATTAAACTCATTGACAGGCATTCCTTTCCAGCCAACAGACAGTGCGTGCTCTGTCTATTATGCATTGAAAAAGCTTGTGGCATTGGCCCACCTCTCATCTGCTCTATGGAAGACGGGGAGGTAGACAGGGTCATAATCCTAGGGCAGATGAGAAGAGGTAACAACCGCAATACTTCTACAGTGATCTTCACCAGGCTCTCCTTGTATAGTTCCCAATCCATGAGGACTATACTGCTGTACGTGCCAGTTGAAAGTCATGCATCCATTAGATAAATTTAAATGTTTTTCTGATACACAGAAATAGCAGTGTTATGTTGTGATAAATATTAAAGGAGAGCTGTCAACTGCATGGTTTCCTCTTTGTAAATTGTAAAAAATAAGAAACACCAAATAAAGCAGTAACAAGAGTGAGAGTCATTGGGAAAGCAAAATAAAAGGAGTTTGTCTCACACCAAAGAAAGACATTTCAAATAGCGGTGGGCAAGCCAAGCATGGTTCTCGACTAATGTCTGACTCGGCCTCAGCCATTGACCAATGAAAACAAAGGTAATTGAACCATTTGACCCCTACAGTCTTTAATCTGTCCTTCCGCCCTCTATCAGACATCATTTGCTCCCTAGGTTTCACAATGGTGTCAAATGACGACGATACTCAGATTATTGTCTCCTTGTCACCTAATATTGGCTCCCCATTTGAAAGACTCACCTATTGGAGCAGGTTGATAGCTGGATGGCGACCACCTGTCTTAAACTGAATGGTGACAAAATGGAGGTCATAGTAATTCAAAATAATCCATCAGAATGGGATCAACTTTACTGGCCCCCGTGTTCGGGTGAGCGCCCCCCCAAACCAGTAGTAAAAAGCCTTGGGGTCACTTTGGACAAAGATCTCACCATGAATTCCCAGGCAAATAAAGTTGCAGCTACGTGCTTCTGCCTCCTCAGAGCCCTGAGGAAGACGCTCAAGTGGCTCCCCATGGAAGCACGTAGAATAGTGGTCTAGGGCATCATACTATCTCTTTTGGACTATGGCAACTCTCTTTTTTTAGGCATCCCTCTATCTGTCACAAAGAAGCTGCAGGATATCCAAAATGCCGAGTCTCGAGTACTGCTGGGTATACTCAAAACGCAGTCAGCGCACCCGGCTCTTGCCAACATTCAGTGGTTGCCAATAAACAAAAGAATTCAATTTAAAGCATTATGTATTGCTCACACAGTAAAACACACATCTCATTACCCCCTACAGCGTTATTAGAGAATTGAGATGAAACAACCTATGTCTCATTGCTGTCCCCAGAATCAAGAGAGTAAGAGGTGGGGGTTCTTCATGTGCATATCATATTCCAAAACTGTGGAACTCTTTACAGATTCACCGTAGATCAAACAAAAACTTGTTAAATTTCAGAAATCAACTCAAAACACATCTTTTTTATAAACAATCTATCTTCTTATGAGTCCTGCAGCACTTGGAAGTCCGTTTGTTAGCTAGCCGTGCGCAGTAAAAAAACTGATTGATAATAATAATAAAAATAATAATGCATAAATACATCAAAAGCATATGAAATGCAGTGTGCAATAGAATGTAAAAACAAGACCAATTAACATTGGGATGAGATATTGTAGTTGTGGACAACCTTCTAATTCCAGATTAAGGTGGCCCATACCTTATAAAGCCCCCCCTTACTTGCAATCAAATCTGCAGGAGCACTAGCTTCCAGTGATAACTATTGAACTGTCAAAGCTGTCAGTACATCTTAAACACAGGACCATTGAGTATTTGGCCATACCAAAAACCACTCCTCTGCTTGTATCCGTTGCCAATAGTCAAAACGCCTCCATGTACTTTCTGGTGCCCAAATTTCTGCAGAGTGGCACAATCCTATTTTTCCGAAGGCAGTGAAAAGAAGGAAAAAACAATAGTACGTGGGTTGATGATTCCGAACCCCATCGGCATATAGGACATAGATCATCGGCAACGCCCTTCTCTTGCCATTTACTGCTGAAAGCGTTGATGGGTAAAGAGCCATACCTAAATTGCAAGTACAACTTATTTGTCAATGGGCGAATTATTTCATCAATTGTGTGCTTGTACTGCACACAGTTTAAAATCAATGAAAGCTAGTGATAGTGTTCCCTTACAGTTTAACACATTTTCAACAGTGACACACTACAAATAGTTCACTTTGATACTGGCTCTGGAAATCGTACATCATTTCTTAGGAGATGACCAGTATAGTTCTAGGTCCAATTTCTGAATCATATCCTTGACAGTTCAAAACCAAGAAATGTTTTCGACACCCTGGGAAGCCATAAGGTCTCTAGGGCACACCCAATAGGATTTTAAAGCTGGTGTACACCAAAAATCAATGCCAAAAAGTAAGGAGTCTGCACTTTTTTGAGAGATTCTTCTTTGGGCCAGGTTGAGATAAAGAGGGGTCAATGGGGTAGTCGCAGGAAGAGCTAATAGAGATCTTAGAAACTTGTGCTCCACTGTCGTGTAGTTCCTATATAACCTATACAGGATCTGTGTGTTTGGATAACATAAACTGTGGGATTGGTGGCAGACTGATTCCTTGCACCCTCACCGGGTATGTTAGCCTGTCTGTATCAGCTAGCTCACAGTGCCACTAGAATCTCCGCTTATCGGAGAGAGAATAGTTTTTGGCAAACTCAGAACATGACAACCCTGATCCCTCAGATTCGTGGAAACAATATACTACCTTTCGCTCAGTCGCTGGTGCTCACTTAGTTTGTCTCAGAGATACACAGAATGAGCATACTGGGCGTTTGTCAATAAGAATTTATTGAACAGTTGTTGTTCTAGTGTAGAATAGATGAGCTGCAACAATCAATAGACAGTAGCAGAGATATGATTAGAAGTACTATGAAAGTCAAAGGATGGTACTGTTCTACTATTTTGCAGTAATCATGAATATATACAAGTACGTACAATACATGATAAAAAGTGTGTACTCCTACGATGCCTCCCTAACTAGATGTACCTAAATGTACCTAGCATTTGTGTAGGTGTTATGCCAAGAATCCCTCTAGGATCTAGTCAACTCCATTGCCTGAGAATGAGAGAATATGGGACCCAGTCCTGGTTTCGAGTTGGACCCCCTCGAGGGATGTTAGACCACTCGAGCTGGAGTGTCTGCATGCAGGAACCTCAGCGTCTCTGGTCAGTGTGTTAGCCAGGAAGTCTCGGTCTCCTCTGTCCTTCTAAGCAAGATGTGATGTATATATACCCTTAGGTCTACTCCCAGGTCCTACCTTGCTGTGTTACTGTGTCGGCCTAAAGGATGACGTCGGGCCTGAATTTTATACAGAGATATTATACAGGAAATGGTAGTCCTGTTCTGCTTCCAAGAAACCTCATGCATAATGTATGAGATTCGAACTAGGGAAAAACCTGTGTTATGAATGCAGTGTTGTATCTAGGTAAAAGGTCAGTCCCTAAGAACCGTATTGTATGTAATGTAGGGAAGAATATAGGTGAAAGGTTGCGATGTTACCAGCCCCTATATAGGGTACCTATAAGGAATATAACACCACTAAAGTAAGACTGGGGGCTTTTTCATGAGCCCTTTACGCAGCTGTTGCATCACTTTTTGTGACGCTGCCATAACGTAAAATATACACCACACTGCGCCATATTTACAAAGTGGCGCATCGAGGTAGATGCTTCACTTTGTAAACCCTTGCGCTGCAATATACCTGTGTCAGTGATAATGTATGTAGGATCGACGTTCCCCAGCGAAAAAGGTTCGTAGTAGTGACGCAGTGTAATCTATGAGATTTCACTACGCCATTGCGTCAAATCCTTAGCCTGCTTCAGAGCAGGCGTAAGGAGTGATGCAGGGCCTTTCACATGGGGCTTGCCCCATGTGAAAGGACACATTGCTGGAGTTGCATCTGTTTTCAGACACACCCCAGCAATGCGCCACTTTTGCACCTACAGATACGTCAGAAATATTGACGTATCTATAAATCCTCCTTACGGCATGGAGAGCCGTACAGTAAATACGGCACATCCATGGGGTCGCAAGGATGGCAGACGGAAAAGAGTTACATCGCTGTTTTCATGCAGTGATGCAAAACTTTTCATAAATGAAGCCGTGTGTATTTGTGCAACATCATAATTCTGTCTCGTACATGACTGACCCCATATCCTTAATGTTGTAGATCTCGAGGGCTGGGGCCACCCTTCTAGATGTGGTTTTCCTAATGAATTTTTGCTATGCTTGCAGTGTGCTGAATTAAGGACAACAGTAGCTTTTCCAAATGCGGAGCACAGCACAAATTTGGTGTAAGTCTTATGCCTAGAGAGTCAAATTCAGCCACCCCCTCTATTGGGGTGTCACTCAACAGCAGATGTCTTTTGCATCGCATCACCTTCTGTTCAGAAAAAAACATACATTTGGTCTTGGAACTATTAAGCTCCAAGCCCCACTCTTTACAAAACAAATGGAAGGTCTTCAATAGCATTGCAACCCTTGCGGGGTCGTGGAAATCAGCAGGCTATCGTCTGCAAATAGGAGGACAGGAATTCTCCGGCCCCCGAATTTAGGTGCATCACAACAGAGACGTTTTAATGCATGGGCATAGTGGGCTCTGGCCCCGGGCCCCAGCCTTTCAGGGGGCCCCCTGACAGAGTCAGCTACGTTCTCCAGAGTTTTGCCCTAATGACCTTGAATATTTCTTAAACAGATTGTTTTAAATACTGTTTTCCTTTAAATTATTTTTTACATGCCTGATGTGTGAGAGTATAGTACAGCCATTTTGCAGAGAAATGTTGTACTTATGTTTCATGCAATATACATAAAAAAGTTTCTTTTAGATTAAAACAAGGCCTAACATATAAGAAATGGTAAGGTATCACAGAGACTATTTGTAGTAATATTGGTGAGCCGCAGCTGTGTTACAATATTGAAAACACATAACTATCCCTGAATATTAGATGTAAACACATTTAGGGCCTTATTTATGAGAAGTGACGCATCGCTGTGTGAAAACAGGGATGCGTCACTTTTTAGTGCGATATGATGCATGCGTCATATTTACTGTATGACGCATCATGTCGCAAGGAGTTACAGATACGTCAGTATTTCTGACGTATCTGTAGATGCAAAAGTGATGCATTGCTGGGGTGTGTCTGAAAATAGATGCAACTCCAGCAATGTGTCTTTTCACATGGGGCAAGCCCCATGTGAAAGGGCCTGCATCAGTCTTACGCCTGCTGTGAGGCAGGTGTAAGATATTGATGCACTGGCATCCTAGAAGTGGCGCAGTGAAATCTCATATATTTCAATGTGTCACTTCTACGAGGCTTTTTGCGGGGGAACACCCACCCTGCATACATTATACCTGGTGCAGGTATAATGTGGTGCAGCGGTTTACAAAGTGACGCATCTGCCTAGTTGCGTCACTTTGTAAATAGGGCGCAACATGGCACATTTATTACGCTGCCCGTGCGTCACAAAAAGTGACGCACCGGCGGCATAAAACTGAAGCAAGACCATAAATAAGGCCCTTAGAAATTGGACGAGTGTTCCTTTGCACTGTCAGGAACCTATTGAAATGAAATGAAATGAAATGAAATGAAATAGTGTATTTTATAAAGCGCGCAGCTACTCAGACTAGAGTGTCCTAGCGCGTGACAGCGGGAGGAAAACGTGCGTAAAATACCCATATGTTATTAAAAAGCCAGGCTTTTAAGTTCTTCCTGAAAGAGTCTGTGATTAGTCTCAGAGACTCAGGGAGTCTATTCCATTGCGCCTAGAAAGCCAAGGGAACTGCATCCAGTGCGGGCACGGCATATTTTAGGCACAATGGCCAGGTTGGCATTGGAAGATCTTAGGGGTCTAGATGTTGTGAAGTGATTAAAGCGCTTATTTAGGTAGCCGGCTCCTAAGCCGTGGAAAGCATTAAAGAAGATGGTCATCGCTTTGAAATCAATCTGTTCTTTTTTGCAGAGCCAGTGTAGAGACTTAAGAATAGGGGTCATACTAGATCTGGGTTTAGGTCTCAGGATGGCTCTGGCCACCGCGTTCTGTACCACTTCTAGGAGCTGGATAAGGGATTTGGGAAGACCGAGGTACACGCTGTTGACATAGTCAAGCTTTGATGTCACCAGAGCCTGCACCACGATCTTTCTGCTCTCAAGCGGTGACAGTGGCAGGAACTTTATTTGCATCCGGAGTATGCCAAAGCAAGCGCCAGTTAGATTTTGGATTTGAAAGCGCATGGAGAGTGTCTTGTCTATGACAATTCCTTAGTTTTTAACTTTCGTCTTTTTCACGGGCAGGGGCGGCAGATCTTTTTGCCACCAAGAGCTCCTGTCAGGCGTTTCTGGATTACCAAAGAAAACAACTTCAGTTTTGTCAGGATTTCACTTCAGCTGATTGATCTTATGCCAGTTAAAAACCTTGGTGAGGCAAGACCTAATCATTGCCCAGTCAAAGTGGGTTCCTTTATTCACATGTAAAAATCAGCTGAGTGTCATCAGCATAAGAAACCCTTTTGGCGCCCTCTTCCTCTACCAGAAATGCAAGGGGGGATAGATATATATTAAAAAGGGCAGGACTGAGAATGGAGCCCTGAGGGACACCTACATTCATGCCCGGATCCGGGGATGGGAAAGTGGGTGGGGGGGGCAGATGGCCTGAGATCTATTCGCCAAGAAGGATGACATCCATGTTAAGGCGGTCCCCCAGGCCGATGTTAGCAAGTCTCTCTAGGAACCTCTCATGTGGGACCATATCGAAGGGAGCCGACAGATCGAGCAGTAACAGAACAGTCTTGCCTCCCTGGTCCAGCTTACCCTTAAGAAATTCAGTCACTTTCAGCAGAGCAGACTCCGTACTGTAGTTAGCCCTAAAACCGGATAGGGACTCATGAAGGAGCTTCCCATCTTTAACGTGTTTTTGCAGGGCCTTGTTTACATGCTTCTCTAATACTTTTGAGAGGACCGAAAGAAGGGAGATTGGCCTGTAGTTGGCAGGGTCTGTCGGTTTGGCGTTAGCCTTTTTTATCAGTGGAAGAATCTTAGCATTCTTCCATAATTTCGGCATGTTGCCTTAGGAGAGGGAAGCATTAAAGAGCTGGTTTACCGTGGGGTTTATGGTGGGAGCTAATAGGTGCAGGATATTCGCTGGCCATGGGTCGGTAGGAGAGCCAGACTTAATGCTTTGGAGAAGGGTCAGTGACTCTTCAAGCTGAAACTCAGGGAAAGCTAGTAAAGATGCAGGATCCAAGAGGTGAAAATTGCTATTAACTAAGGTAGAAGGTCAGTTCTTCCTCTGAGATGTTAGTTAAGGCTTGTTGGATCACAGAGATCTTTTTGTGGAAGAATTGAGCTATTTGCTTAGACAATTCTTCCGTGAATGGCCCTTCCTTTGTGCCGGCTTTCGGGGCGGTGAAGGATTTAACTATGCTAATGATTTTCTTACTCTTATTTTGGGCATTTTCTATCTTGGATTGAAAGAAGTTTTTCTTTGCTGCCTTCACGAGAATGTAATGAGCATTTAAGGTGTCTTTACACACCTTCCTGTCCTCAGGTAGATAGGATTTACACCATTTCCGTTCCATTTTTCTACAATTTATTTGCTAGATCTGAGGGAATCGTTAAACCATGGAGATGGTGGGGCCAACCTCTCTGAGGAGCGGTAAACAACCAGTACCGCTGCACCAATGTTGGTTCGGAGCCATGAATCTATTGAGAGGTCGTCTGAGTCGGGGCAGCCAGACAGCTCCGGCAAGGAACAACCGAGGGCGTCTGCTAACATCGGGATGGATATTTTATGGAACATCATGTAATTAGGGACCATCTGCCCTGCGTTAGCCCAAGGAGCTGTGGCAGAGTTGGGAATGACGAATTTTAATAGGAGGTGGTCAGACCAGGTAATGGGAAAAGCTAGGCTTATGATATGTAAAAGTTGTGAAAGATTTGGTCCTTCTCATGGGTGGCAGAAGAAATAGATGGAAACATGTTACAGGCCTGCAGCGTCTCCAACAAGTAAATAGTTTGAGGGTCTTTCCCGTTGTCCATATGTATATTGAAATCTCCCAGAATAAGGCAGTTGTTGTATTTTAAGTCCAGGGAGGTGGTGGCTGTATTAAGTGTAGTAATACAATTTCCAATTGCACCGGGAGGTCTGTAAATCAGAAGAACAGCTATGCTATGATGGGGGGGATAAGGTACAGCAGAAGCCAAAGGACTCTGCACCCTCGATGTTTTTTATCAGGATGGGAGAGCAGTATAGTTTTTGATTGTAAATTATGGCAACGCCACCCCCCTTCCCACTCAGTCGGTCCCTCCTAAGGATTTTATAACCCGTAGGGATGGCCAAGATGATAGGGTTGGAGGCTTCAGACAGCCAGGTCTCAGTGAAAATAAAAGATCGGGCTGTTCGTCTGAAAGTAGGTCATAAAAGTGTGGTTCATGCTTTTGCAAAGCGCGACAACTTAAAAGGGTGGCCTTTAGGTCCTCTGTTTTCCCATTGTTTTTATACTTATTGTTGCTTGGGAGGATCATAGGTGTGAGTTTCCTGGGCTGGAGGAGAGACAAGTTGCACTTATTGCATCGAAAGTCTACCTCCAAGCTCGGATCAGCCGCTGTACACTGATATAATGGTAGCCGCCTAAGGCTAAGCAGTTTTTCGCTAGTGTAATATAGTGGAAGAAACTCACTGGAGGGGAACTGGGCAGCATGGCCGGGGCTGGACGCCTCCGAGACGCTGACAGGCACAGACGGGCTTGCCTTTGGCTTGCCTTTGGCATGCCTTTGGCGTGCCAGCAGCACACCCGCTGCACGCCCACGTTTGCAATGGGAATATATAGGCTAATGTCTATGATGCAAACTGGATCGCTAATGCAGCGGAAACTGCGTGGGCAAAAGTGAGGAGCCCGATAGTAGCCCCAGCCCTCCGCACAATCGATGTATCAGCCGCGGCGGACCGGACTGGAGGAAAAGCGAGATGCGAATCGGAGCAGCTAAGGAGGTGTAGGCAAGCAGAATCAAGTAAAGTGCAAGTGCGCGTAGGTAGGAGAAATTATTGAAAAGCACAGAGTAATTCAGCCACACATATACAATTTAAAAAGTATTAAAAACCTAGTAGCAGGGCAGGAAACACTAAATCCTACTGCTGTCAGCTGCGCGCATCAGTTTAAATCAGGAATAAATAGGCTAATACCTATTATGCAAAATTAATCGCTAATGCAGCTGAGGAAGCGGAAACGGCGTGGGACACAGGGGCTCAAATTGGATCATAAATTCAAAGCTGTTCTGAACAGGGGCCCCTCAAAATATGTTTGGCCCAGGGCCCCCAAAATCCTTAAGATGTCCCTGCATCACAACTGTCCCTGTTCGCAAACTCAGGGTAGGGCACAAAACACATCCCTGCCTGACCTCAGGATCTATGCGGATGGGATATGTCAATGCCCTTTTCTCCCTCAATCTGACTTGGGCACGGTTGTTTGCATACAGCCTTACTAAGATTTTCAGTAGGTGGGCGGGTGTACCTATTTCTACCAGCACCCTCACCAACTTGCCTCTTAACTAAATCAAAAGTGGATTGAAGATCCATAAAGGTAACATAGAGTTTAACCTAGTTAATTATCACCTCTTTCCAGTGAATACAGATAAAGCGAAAAACCTGGTCTGTTGAGCTCACATTGGTTCTAAAGCCCATCTGCCAGTCCAACAAGACACTCTCTTCATTAATTCAGACTTGTAAATGGGCCAAAACCTGCTTGAAAAATATTTTGGGGAGTGAATCAATCAGGCTTATAGGCCTGTAGTTCCCCTGGTTGGATCGATCCACCTTCCTGTATATTGTTATAATTTCTGAAAATTTATGTATGGCCCCCAGATTTCCAGAATTCCCCTATATTAGTCATTTAAAATCCTGTCCAGACCCGGGGCACAAGCAGGGATCCAAGAAGTAATTGCATCTACTGTTTCATTTAACAAAAAGGAAAGGGAGCTGGAGTTACATGAAGCACTGTTTCCTAAAGGCACCCTCTCTTCCTTATCTGTGTCACACATATTAGTGCACAATTTACTGAAATGGGCCACCAATTGCTAAGGCTGTCCACAAAAATCCAGTGCCGTTTTTGAACATTCAAACAAACAGTGGCAGTCCTCCAGAAGTCCTTATTATTTTTGATAGTCAGAGCTTCATGTAGGGACCTCCACATCGAACTCTCCCTATCCCTTTTGGTTTGGGCCAGTACCTGCCAATATCATGGACAAACCTTCCTATCTCTAATTGAGAGTTTGATTTAATTGCTACTAGGAGCACACTTTTGGCTAACCTGCAAGCTCCATTGTACAAAGCATCAGGCTTGGGGGAGGGTGGCGTGGTTAGCTAGCCAAAATGGCGGATGCACTCTGAAGAGGCTCCTCATCATGGCCCTGTTATCTGCCTAAATAATCCAGCCTCTGGCATCATCCCGTTCTCTGGCCGAGCTCCCTGCACAGTTGACACCAGCGAGCAGGGAAGGGACAAGTGGGAAAGCATAAGAAGATAGCCTGGACCCTGCGAGCACCTCTCTCCAGTGCCGCGCTCACCACGGGTCATAGCTATTTTGGATGAGCAGTGCGCATCGGCCCAGCGGACGTAGCCCTACCCCGTGGTGCTAGCCGAAACGAGCATCGGTTGTTTAGCTGGTGCATTGCTACAGAGTGGAAGAAGGCGTAGCTACCAGCATACAGCCCGACTGTACAAATACTATGAGAGCGGCTGGCGGCGAGAGCAGTGGGAGGCTCGGCCCATGATCCAGACAAGCGGTAAGAGGTGTAACTGCGGGGAGGAGGCGCACACATCGGCAGGCTACACTGCAAAGACCAAACTTACCTAATAATAATAGCCTAGGCGGCAAAAAGAAACCTCAAGCTGTAGCCGCAGGACAGAACATCGCATCCCGAAGTGGCCCGGAGCCAGAAACGCACTCCGCTCCTGCACTGAGCATCCGGCAATGACAGGGGGCTGTGCCGAGCCTAGGCCCGCCCGCAGTCGATCTGTGAGAGCAGCTGGTGGCGAGAGCAGTGGGAGGCTAGGCCCGTGATCCAATCAAGCGGTAAGAGGCGCGAATGTGGGGAGGAAGCGCATGCAGCAGCAGGCTACACCGCAAAGGCCAATCTTCCCTAATAACGAGAGCCTAGGTGGCGAGAAACCTCAAGCTGCAGCCGCAGGACAGAACATCACCTCCCATAGTGGCCTGGAGCCAGAAACGCGCGCCGCTCCTGCATCGAGCGGCCGATAAGGCCCGGGGGATGTGTCGAGCCTAGGCTCGCCCACAAGCGATGCACCCTGGTGCGTGATGGCAGGCACGCAATGTACCCTACGAGCTGACAGAACACTGCAGCACCCAGAGAACAAAGGACTGACAACGCAGAGCCACCCGACTTCCCACACATATATTCTGAGTGGCGAAAGCAGAGAGAGGCCTGGTTCATGGCCCAGAGGGGCAATCAGTGCAGTGAGTGCGAAATACAGATATGCACAGCAGTAGACCACACCACAAGGGCCAATCCCCAAACAGTGGGAACTCAGGAGACGAGACACCCCAAGCCTCCCCAGCAAAGTGAAGCATCGCATTCCAGCCTGGCCTGTATACGGGGATGTACACCACCACCTCACTGAATATCTGACACCGCCCGGAGACTACACCGAGTCCAGGCCCATCTGTGAGCAGTGCACCCTGAGGCGTAAAGTACAGACACACGGCATACTGGGCAGATCAACAGAGCGCAGTTGCACCCAATGAAGGTAAGGCACATAGAGCAAAAACACCCAACTTCCCATTCATAATGCCTATGGAGTATTCCTGAAGCACAGGAGGGCACAGGAGATGGACCTTACCCTCAGGGAGCCCAGGCTGTTGGAGAGAAGCAGAGGAGCCTGTGGACGAGGTTAAGAGAGACGGATGTATCCAGAACCCCTGGCCCCGCAGCCTGCACAGGTGATCGGAGCTCATCCCACGAGGCTACATCTGAACGCTAAGTAGGACTGAACCGCTGATTGCCCCAAAGCCTCCTGCTTAAGGGAACTGAGCAGCAGTGGTTTGCTGATATACCACTGGAGACAACTGCCCATACAGTGTCAAGTGATCACAAAAACGTGGGCCACAAGCCCTCAAACGGAACTAATAATCTGCCAACTTGTTAATGGAATGACATAGTGTGGATCACAGTTCAGAAATTGCCCATTCTCTATAAAAAACAAAGACTATGCATAAGTGTATTCAGCCTGTCCCGAGCTGGTCATACACCGAACAAGAAACAAATATACGACGCTCCCCTATAGGGCCATAAGATGGGCAGGCAATGCATTGGAACTGGCATGGTAGCCACACAAGATCATGAGGCACTGGAGTCTCCTGGGGCCCTCACGATAGAATCAAAGATAGACTCAGTACTCGAGGCAGTGGAACAGATTGGAGTTTCTCTGGCGCAAACTCTCACGTCTTTGGAGGGAAGTATAGATAAAATCACGTCAGACTTCACACTGCTACATGCAGAGCAATACAAATTAGCAGAGAGTGTCAACGATGTTGAGGTGGAGATGGAGCAGATCCTCCCTGTCACTAAGGCCACGTCCCTGAAGTGTGAGAACTCACAGCACGGATGCACACACAAGAGCGCAGAATGGATGACGCTGAGGGTCACTCCCGGTACAACAACGTCTGGGTGGTGGACCTAACAGAGGAGGCGGAGGGCCGCGATGCTGTGACATACATGAAGCAGTGGCTAAATTCCCTGATGCCAGCAGACACACTTTCCACCTTCTTTGAAGTAGAGAGCGCCCATAGGGTGGCCTCGGGTCACCTACCACCATCCATCAGACCCCAGCCTTTCTTGTTCCGCCTTATCAATTTGAAAGACTGAAACACAGTCCTTCCCGAAGTACATAGATGGAGGAGGTCAAAGTAGATAACTCATCGGTCCTCTTCTTCCCAGACTACGCCTTGGGGGTACAGAAACAAAGAAGCACATTCCTGGTGGTCAAAAAATGAATACGAGAACTGGACATTTGATACACTCTCCTTTTCCTAGCCTGCCATAGATGGTTCTACACACTTTTTCAACACAGTGGAAGAGGCTTGGGACTGGCTAGAAGCCACAGGACATCACACATCACCGAGCAGACGCGACAATAATCAAAGAACTGCTCCAGGCGCCCGTGGAAGTCAGAGAAGAAACCACAAATTACCCAGGAGATCATCCACGCAGCTCCATCCCATCCCAAAACTGGAACAAGTGTTGCAGGAAAGATGGGAAGCCCTGCAAATGGCAGCGACAATGTGGAGAGACGTGGATGCCACTTCGGAGTGGTCCCTCAGTGAAGACAGCTCATCCGCAGTATGGCCACTTGGTGAAGACTTGCAGAAGCCCCCGACAGTGATGCCCCAAACAGCAGATGACTTAATGTGACAGCCAACAGAGACTCTAAATCTTTTTACACGACCAGCTGCATAAGCAAATTCACCGTACGCCAATACAACATAAGCAAACATGACACACTATAATGCACGCCCCTACGCTCCAGCCATAACCACAAGCTTTGGACATGACCAGCGAAGTTATACAACAACACACAATGGAGAATGCATAGCACGTCCACTTAAGCGCTGAACTAGGGCCCAAGCACATGCCAACCCCCTGCAGGTTTAACCTCCCCCCAATGGGAAGCACGGCACGAATAGCCAGAAGTTGCCACATGGCACAGTTAACAGTTTGGGCAGATACATGTTGTCCCTCTGCTCTACCCCAGTTTAGTAACAAACTGTTTACTTTCCTGTTTGTCGCCTCATACATTGCAACTATGCAACCAAAGATATCGCAGGTGTGGTTCTTACCTGACATGCAAAAAAACTATCACTGACTCGCCCCAGTGAACTACGCTTCCTGCAGGCACGACAGTCCTGCATGAATGACATATGCCACCCACCACCATAATCACCTGGAATGTCAGAGGCATGCACACACCAGAGAGCAGATATGAAACCTATGCACACCTTAAGCGTCACGTAGCTCATATAGCGCTACTGCAGGAGACACACCTAGCGCAACTTGAGATTCGTAGACTGTAACACAGTTGGAAGGGGCAAATATTTGCCACAGGTTACTCTTCCTATGCTAGAGGAGCCCTTATATGGATCCACCCAGGAACCCCACACACACCTGAAGAGTTAGAAATAGACACGCATGGTCACTTTGCATTGACGATAGGCCGACTGAATGGGAGGCAAATAGTGCTAGGATCCATATATGCTCCAAACACAGAACAGACAGCATTCGGGCACGCATTATCCGTAATACTATCCTGCTGGTGTGATATCCTCTGGTTGCTGGGGGGAGACTTCAAAGCAGTACTGGTCAAGAACCTAGACAGGTCCTTTCCACCACTACAACAAACCGCTGCCACATCCAATGCTAGGGCCTTAAGAGAGAGGATGCACCACTGGGGTCTAGTTGACGCATGGAGGACACTAAACCCGCAGACAAGTCTTTACTCTTATTATTCCCACCCGCACGGGCTGCATGTCCGTATAGACTATATCATAGGGAATGCAACACTTCTCGCTGACTGCACCCGAACGGAATACCTAGGCCGCATGCAGTCGGACCATAATCCTCACACATTACAACTAGAAGGGGACTGTATAGAACAAACCACCCAAATGTGGAGACTGCAACCCACAGCGTTAGAAGCAACCCCTTCAGGGCATCATTAGGTACAACTATTTATTTATTGTATTTATTTTTTACAGAGTTTTATATAGCGTGAACTTGACCCGAAGGTATCGGGTATCAGAACGCTTTACATAGCACCAGTTGCGTTACATGAGGCCACGTTCCTTTTTTTGTTAGGCACGGGGAGATTAAGTTATCTGCCCAGAATCACAGGATGTTGAGCGTCATTGCCGAGACTCGAACCTGGTTCCCCAGATTCGAGGTCGGCCGCCCTAGCCGTTAGGCCAACTCCTCTCCCCAACTATAGATACCTATTTCAAAACAAACGCAGACTATGTCCCTGATGCAGGCGTAATATGGGATGCATGTTAAGCAGTAGTCAGAGGGCAGTGCTTGGGGCTCAGCTGGAACATACGCCACCAGTTAGACCAACAAGCAAAACACATCTAAGTCACGCTCTTTAACCTAGAATCAGATGTCGCATGCAACGTGGGCACCCAACAAGTCTTGGACAAGCTGAAACAAGAACACACCAAAGTCATGTAAAGACTGAGATGCCTAAATTATGCTGCACACTCAGCATGCAGCGGCCGATAGGGCGGGTAGATTGCTAGCGAAACTGATCAGACAAGAACACGCACAGCAGACAGTTCTCTCATTGCGATCCATGACAGGGCAATTACTGACTCGCCAGCACGACATTTACCAAGAATTCACCACCCATTACACCAGGGCTTATAAATCAGCCATCCATGTAGAACCTACAGCGCTAGAGTCCTACTTGTCCCCATTATCCATGCCATCGGTGTCCGCAGCACAGATGGCAGAACTCGATGAGCTGATCACACTCATAGAGGTCCAGGGGGCAATACAAGCACTGGCAACAGGTAAGGCACCTGGCCCAGACTGACTACCAGCCAAATATTAGAAAACATATCAAACAGAGCCAGCCCCACACCTGCTTTCATTACAACATAGCTCGCAGGAGACATCTATACTCCCGGAGACACTTCACAAATCCTTATTAGTATCATTGCCTAAGCCAGATAGCAATACGGAATCTCTAAGTTCTTATCGTCCGTTAGCACTATTAAATATGGATTACAAGGTACCAGCCAAAATTAGCAAACAGACTGGTGCTGATGATCTTGTACCTGCTCACAGAACATCGCTGAACCTACAACGCTTTTTCCGAAGGTGCTCACTACTCGAGGGAGCTCAGGGTGCACTCAGGTTGCCTGGCGCTTGATCTGGACAAAGCGTTTGACACGCTAGAGTGGGTCTTCCTATTTGCCGCTCTCAACAAGTAAGGACTAGTCACAAATTTCCTAGGCCTCATTAAACTGCTATACACTCAACCCACTGTTAAAATTAAGACAGGCCCTCATGTATCCATCTTGATCCCAATCGAGCATGGTACCAGGCAGGGTTGCCCGCTCTCCCGGCTATTGTCTTCACTCGCCATTGAACCACTATCGAAATCCCTGCGGAGGAATGGGGTATCCCTCTGGGGGATGGCACACATGCAGTTTCCACATATGTGTACGACCTGTTAATATATCTCCGAGATATCCGAGAGCCGAAGCAATAGAAAGGGTATTATCGGAGTTTGCCTCTTTATCTGGGCTTCGAGTAAATTGGGGGAAATCATGCCTGTACCCATTCACCGGGTCGACCCCTGACCCAGCGTTAGTTTTCAGCTGTACATTGATATGCTGGCAACAGTCGGCATTCTGCTACCTAGGAATCCGAATTTATTGAGAGCCGGGGGGACCTCCTAGATGGAACCCTCACACGCACCATAACAGCAGTCAGGTCGCAGATTACATTCTGGCGCACCCTTCCATTGGCCACCATGGGTCAAATTGAGCTCCTAAAGATGGTGGTGCTTCCAAGGCTACTTTACCATTCCACAAACTTACCTCAATACATTAAGCCCTCGCTCTTTCGCATGCTCGAGCACGATATGCGGCAGTTCATACGGCACGCATAGCAGAGTGACACTGACTAACCTCTGCTTGCCAACTGACCGAGGAGGCTATGTCCAACAAGGATCACTACTACTTAGCAGCACAGTTGCAATGTGTGGCTCGCTGGGTTAGCTGTCTACACTGAGTAGACACCGCTACACCACAACCAGGCTACACCCACCCCCAAATCACAACTTTGTTCCACCCCTGCAGGAAAGGAGTAGCACCTATCCAGCTAATGGCGAATGTCGCTTACAACTGCTTCCACCGCAGTCTAATGCTCATGAAAGCTGTTGTCCCATATGCACCCTCCTTGCCCATACTTGGCACACCTAGGCAGCATTGAGCAATCACCACAGAGCTCACTTCTTGGGAAGATGCAGGAATACAAACAATCGAGGTTCTGTACCATGACAAACAACTGGTGCCCTTTGACACACTAGCTGAAGAATGTGACTTACCACAAGGCCAATTCTAACTGCACACCGCACTGATGTGAACACTGCAAACAATATGGGGATATGTGACTCAGGAGCCCATAACACACCTTACAATTCAGTATCTACACGTACTGGGTACTGGAAGACACCTCACCAGATGGTTCACAAAATCACTATGGCCACATGCGACATACCCACTGACATCACTTAGGCATCACTGGGACACAGACCTACAGGGACAAAACACTAAGTGTGAATGGACGGCTATCCTCGAAGGACCCACACATACCCCACGGAACTCTAGGCTATATCTCATACAGTACTTTATAATGCAAAAGGCTTACATGACACCAGCTCAGATTAATCAATATTTTGGTTGTAATGATGCCCAATGCCCCAGATGTGGACTAGTAGACGGAGACCTCTTACATATGTTGTGGGCCTGCACTGCAATTGCCTCTTATTGGGAATTGGTCACAACGTATTCATCACGATGTACTGGCCGAACGGTGAAGTGGACCTGGGCCTATACCAGAGGTCCTAACAACACAAAATGACATCCTGATTCATAGATCTCGGACTCTTCGGACTCTTCGTACCCAAACGCCAAATCACCAGGCGATGGTTAATAAGTTAGCACACTCTGCATCCTAAGTGTAATACACAAGCAGTTTGTCAAGCATGTTATGATTGTGTAGTAAAATTCGATTTATGTTTTTCTCCTGAAATGTATACATGCATATGACCATCTATGATGACTGTTAAATTAAATTAAAGCTCAATAAACCAATTGAAACAACAAAAAACAACAAAAAATTATTTTCAATAAATGCCACTGACTCAATACAATAACATAATGAACATAATGTAACCCTTTTGGATTGACAGACTTACACGTTGAATAATTACCTTTTTTGAAGGTTGAAGCGTTGTTAGCATGTTTTCACATCATTTATGGCATAACTTGCATGGCAGAACCGTGACTTATCTCCGTGAATATGCTGGCTTGCACACCTCTAATTTCACATGAAGAAAACACAGCCTACAAAAAGTTCCCTATACTCTGGCAAGTATTTCTTAGTCCATGTGCAACTCTTTTGTTCCGTAGGATCAGCAGCAGAGTCAGGAGTAAGTGAAAATCACCCCATGAACCGTTAGCTGTCAAATATAGATTATCAGAATGCTTCTCTGTTATTAGCCACATGAAATTACCAAACGGCAATGTTTCTAGCTAATTTCCCATTGTTATCATCCCACTGTGATCAACTGGGGGTAATCAATTAACTAGATTGCTTTCTGATGAAAACACACACCATGACTCTGGCAGGTATTATCTATCCTGTCTCAATGGCTGGAGTAAAGCACAGGGTCTATCAAAAGCATCTGTCTGAAAAAGAATGCACAGCTACCATAAGCTGTGCTGTCCATTTGAGGACTTCATTCTGATCATGTTTGTAAAGCGCTGTAGGCCCAAGCCTAGTGACCACGCACATCCGGCACAGGTTACTACTATCAGTCACGTGACAAACACATAGTCCTCTCAGCCGCCTGTGCAGTTTCTCTGCTCTAAGGCCCACCCATCCGGGAACAGCACCTCAGACAATTGGGTGCATTTGTCTGGTCTTCGGCAAGATGGAATCAACTTAAAAAGGCAAGAGGATGACTCTTAAGCAACACTCTTGGAAAAATCCCATCCACATGTTTTCGAAGAGATTTTGTTTCCGGTGTACGAAAAGCATCCTCTGTGACATCCAAAAACAAGCTTTGGATGTCACAAATGTTTGCATTGTTCAGCATTCCATCCATCATTTGTTCCTTTTGCATTTGTCGTCCTAAGTGGGAAGAGTATGCCCAGATGTGGGTCTCGTGTTGACTACACCACTGGATTCAAGCTAGCCTGGCTGATGAGGGGTGTTGCTCCAAAATCGGTCCCAGGATGCTTGTTTCCGGTCCAGGGAGGACTAGCTTGGCAGTTTGGGCTGGACTGTTCCCATAAGGAGCAGGGTCATGACTGACTTGCATATGGCTGGGTCCAAAATGGCGTGGTGTGGTGAGCATAAGAACAATGGATTAAACCAAGATCTTTGCGACTGGGGTGAATGTTTGCATTGTTCAGCATTCCGTCCATCATTTGTTCCTTTTGCATTTGTCGCCCTAAGTCAGAATGGTATGCCCAGAAGTGGACCCCGTGCTCACTACACCACTGGATTCAAGATAGCCTGGATGATGAGGGGAGTTGCCCCGAAAGCGGTCCCTGGATGCTTGTTTCCGGTCCAGGGAGGACTTGGCTTGGCAGTTCGGGCTGGACTGTTCCCATAAGGAAGAGGGTAAAGACTGATTTGCATATGGCTGGGTCTAAACTGGGGTGGTGTGGTGAGCTGAGCAAAATAACACTGGATTAAACCCAGATCTTAGTGAATGGAGGTGAATGTTTGCATTGTTCAGCATTTCGCCCATCATTTGTTCCTTTTGCATCCAAAACAAGCAGAAAAGGAGTAAGGGATTGGGGGATGGAACAGGGGCCCCCGTAAAACAGTGTCTGACATTTGATCTAGGTCTTTAAATGCACAACAAATTCGACAAGATAAGAATAAGATTTACACGCATGTTTACAGAAACAACGCTCGGAGTGTGTGAAATCTCAAGTGCTACTGTAAAGTGCTCAAACTTAAATTAAAAAGTAGTTCCAATAATGTTTGCTAAATGGGAGCAGTGGATAAATAGTAGTAATTGGTCCGTACTCTTGGGGAGGCCTAAACACAGGAAGAGGCAGGACACATACATGTCAAGGACAAATGTGGAGATAGAATATGAGAGCAACTATGGAGCCAGCAAATGGGAAGCCTATGGGTGTGCTAAAGCCCAAAAAGTATATACAACATGTCTCTCCGATACTGCACATGTGCTGTCTAGAACCGAAACATAAAAAAGTTCATCCCTGCTTTTACCGACCACAGCAGACATCATACCTGACTGTGAAGTTATTCGAGGAGCGTGCCACTACATACACCCCTCCTGAAGCTATGTCCCTGTTAATCTGTCTACAGGTCATTTAATAAGGTGCTTCATACCAGCGTTGTGATAGTATTTCATGTTCTTTTTTTGTAGAATTGCCAAAATGAGGATTAACCTTGGAATTTATTGTTTATGCAATGATTTATATTGACCTAATTTTCGAAACTTTTCAGGGGACATTTTCCCCAAGTGTTCAACGCCAAAATATTATTCAAAGATTGGGCACCGCTTTGTTGTTCCACATTGCCATGTGTTCATGACACTGATGTTTTCAAAGGATGCCTCTCCCATTTGAAGTTTAGTAGCTAGCTGTTTGTCTCTGTATTTTCCTCTCGAGTTTTCAGTGAATATTTTGTGCATGTTTTGCATAAAATAAACAGCTTAAATCACGCCAAGCTATATATATTATTGAAAACTTCGGGTGTGCAAACAAACCTCCTTTACAATGTGAGCTTTAAAAATGTAGAGTACATGACATTATCCAAATCATTGGAAAACATGCATTTTCCATTTGAACTGCTACGATTTAAGCTGAGGCTGTTTAAGAAAAACCTCTCTTGTACATGAAATAAAATTGCCAGCGTTCCTGATCCTCTGAATAGAACACCAATTTCGACATATTTTCCTAGGTCTTTGCCTTGATCCGTGCTCTAATCAGAAACAAAGCATTTGATGTGCACCACTTCCTATGAACCTTCATTACACAGCCACACAGTGTCCTATATCTTTGGCTTGCATTGACATAAGGTTTTAAAAGGATTTCACCCCTGTAGCTTTGTCAGAGCAGCAAAATCAAAGACAAATGGAAGATGAGAATGTATTAGCACGAGGCCATCTGTGCAAGGCTGGCGAAGGGTTTGATGAGAGCAGAGTTTCATCATATTTCTGCTATTTGCTGATCTTTCTGTTTCATTTCCCGGCGAGGACTTGATCACATGAAATGCTCTAAAAGCCACACAGGGCTTTGACATACTGTTGTTCAAAAGGCAAACACGAGGAAAAAGAAAGCATGCCATGCACCCTGCAAGTCACAAAAAGTGATGGAACGCTTCAAGGTATTACTATAGTTATCATGATACAAGTACAGAAATAATAAAGCCTTGTCGACTACTGGCTGTTAGTCCCTTCTCGCTTTCCCTCCTGAGAATAACAGCCTGGCCGCCTGGCGCACTTTAGGAAGTGGAGGTGATTGCTCTGTAAATTAGGAAGTTTCGAAAAACAACGTTTGATCAAAACTCTTCTTTCGACTTCCACCTGCTGCTGTGACAGTAAAATGGACTGTGACTGCTTCCCATGCTGTTAAAGTGATTTGAGTTTGCCGGTCTCCTGAGGTGTTTCGAAATAAAACTCAAGTCGGCCGTGTATTAAAGAGAAAGGAATACAATTCTGAGAAGCAGCATTTCAATCAAGGAGAGGAAAGGGAACTTCCCTTGGATATCATTTGTATTTTTCATTATTACACTCGCACTTCTAATCCAAGGTTTGAATGTAAACTATTTTATGCGCTACATAAGGGTACTACAAAAGAGATCGGGGTGAAAGGAGAGCTAGAGAGAGAAGAAAAAAGAAAAATTGGGAATATGGAAAAGAGATGGCAATAGCAAGCGAATAGGAAAGCATTGGGAAATAATTCTACTGAAAGAGCGAAAAAGGTTGTGAACTACTAAAAGTTTGCATAAACTAATAAGAAAAGAAAGTAAAAGAGTAACAAGGATGATACAAGGGGTTCAATATGATTTAGTTTAGTGCATGCAAAAATATACAGTAAAAAGATAAAAACAAAACACCGTAATAAAAAAAAATCAGATAACATCAAATAAAATATTAAAACATAAAATACACTTCAGATTTCAATATGCTCTCTTCTTTATACCCTCTTTCATTTATTGGTATAGCAACGAAAACTCGTTTAAAACACATTCACATTCGACAGAAGCACTTACTTCACCGAATCGCAGGATAAAGCCTAGGAGATTGTGTACAGGCGCATGATGGCGCAAAGAAAGGGGCAGTTCCTGCAGCAAAGCATCGCCAAGATGGCCACCTGCGGTGCTGCAGAGTGTAATAGACACCAGGGACCCTATTACAGATAGGGCGCACTTTTCCTGTTTGCGCCACGGCACACCTTTAAGCAGGTGCGCCGGTTGCAAACAGGAAAAGTGTGCCCTATCATGTAGAATGCGCTACCTTCAGGGCGGCCGCAAACTCGGCTGCCCCCAGGGCAGCATATTCACGAGAAATACGGTGCAGCTGTTTAAAAGCGTATCCAATTTCTCTGCAACCCGCCTGCACTTTAACAAGGGATTTGAGATCCCATTTCAGGCGAGTGTTGTGAGTGACTGCACTTGCCTGCAAGGGGATGTCTTGGGGGTCCATAGGATGCCCCATGTCCCCTTCCAGAGGGCTGTCATCAGGGGGCGCACTGACAATGCGCTACCTTTTAAGTGGTGCACTGTCAGTGCACCTCCTGACGGCTTATTTTCCTCTGCACCTGCATCTATAATACGGCGCGGCCCAGAAACAAAGATATTCCCTCATTTGCATGGGGCCACATTCTCATGCAAATGAGGGAATGCCCTCTTGAGAAATTGCTGGCGCCACATGTGCGCCAGCACTTTCAGTATTACATAAGCGTCTGCGGCCCTTTCTGTAATACCTACGTGCCCCAGGGGTGTGCAAAGCGGGCTCACATGCCTGTTGCGGCCCTGGGGCCCGTTTTGTAATATGGCCCCATGCCTCATAATGCGTGCATAGGTTGGAAAAAGATTGTGAGTGCCAACAACTTTTTGAACTGGATGGCTAAAGAAGAATTCTCAGACTGCAAAACGGGAAACAGCCTTTACAATGCAGGCATTACTACGCATATGCCTTTACCATGCATCATTTACCACACAAATGTTTACCACACATATGCCTTTACCACCCATGCCTTTACTATGCATGGTAAGTATAGTTAAGGTAAGTATATGTGTGTGTAGTGTGTATATATATATTCACTGAAAAAACCATAGGTTTCACACATGTTATAGTTAGCGGAAATTTTACTGATAAAAAACCAATGAAATTCCCCCGTTATAGTTAGTGCAGGCAACTATAACTCACGCGACCGCAATCCTCTGCTGATGCTAATACTGTATTTAGACACTTATTTGCCCATGTCTTCTTCCATAAATTTTTAGCTATACATATATTACAAATATTTTTTTTTCATAAAGACACATATGTCATCAGCAGGAGATTGCGGTCGCGTGAGTTATAGTTGCCTGCACTAACTATAACGGGGGAATTTCATTGGTTTTTTATCAGTAAAATTTCCGCTAACTATAACATGTGTGAAACCTATGGTTTTTTCAGTGAATTTGCAAGGTTTTTTAAATGCTAATTCTTAACTATAACGTGTGTGAAACCTATGGTTTTTTAGTGAATTTGTACGGTTTTTTAAATGCTAAGTTACTTTACGCCATTCGTGGCGTGCGCGCCCACTTAACGCAGGTCGTTCCGTGCGCGCGCGCAGTGAGCACGCGGTGCGCTTCGCGCACCACGCGCCCACTTTACGCAGTTAGTGCCGTGCACGCACGGTGGGCACGCGGTGCGCTACGCGCACCGCGTGCCCACGTTACGCTAGATGGGCCATGTACGCACGATGCGCTTCGCGCACCGTGCGCACATGGAGGACATATGATGCACTTCGTTTTGAAAGGTAATATTTTAATTTGAATTTGCAAGGTTTTTTAAATGCTAATTCTTAACTATAACGTGTGTGAAACCTATGGTTTTTTCAGTGAATTTGTACGGTTTTTTAAATGCTAAGTTACTTTACGCCATTCGTGGCGTGCGCGCCCACTTAACGCAGTTCGTTCCGTGCGCGCGCGCAGTGAGCACGCGGTGCGCTTCGCGCACCACGCGCCCACTTTACGCAGTTAGTGCCGTGCACGCACGGTGGGCACGCGGTGTACTACGCGCACCGCGTGCCCACGTTACGCTAGATGGGCCATGTACGCACGATGCGCTTAGCGCACCGTGCGCACATGGAGGACATATGATGCACTTCGTTTTGAAAGGTAATATTTTAATTTTTCACTGAATGTTATAAGCCATGCAAAAAATGGTGCCCTTCGGGCACCATTTGCACACGGGGTGGGGAGAGTGTGGATAATTTTTTTTTTTTTATATTTTTTTACCGTACGCGTACGGTAAGCGTAATCGGCGAAATTAGCGAAAAATAAAAATTCCGTTTTTGGCCTTGGGGGATCTTTGGGGACTCCCTCAACATGGCTAGGTGTTTTGGAGCTGTCCAAACAGCCCCTTTACATGTTTTTGTGCTTTGTATTTTAATCCACACTCTCAGTGCGAGAGAGAAAATGGCGGCCGCCGCTTCCTGGTTTCGGCCGATTCGAATGTTTACTAAGATCTAAGAGCCAATCAGAATCGCGCTCGCGCACGCCACCGTACGCGTACGGTAAGCGTACCGTAAGCGCACCGTAAGCTGGCTCAGATATATATATTGATTTAAAGGCTATTTTCTCAGAATCTACTGAACAGATTTACACCAAACCTACAAAAGGCACTTCCTTGACCTGAGGACTACCTCTCTGCCAAATTTCTAGTAATTCTGTTCAGCCGTTCGGGCTGTAGCTGTGTCTAAAGGTCCTATGGAAAAATGCATGGGAAAATTTTTAGCTATACATATATTACAAATATTTTTTTTTCATAAAGACACATATGTCATCAGCAGAAGATTGCGGTCGCGTGAGTTATAGTTGCCTGCACTAACTATAACGGGGGAATTTCATTGGTTTTTTATCAGTAAAATTTCCGCTAACTATAACATGTGTGAAACCTATGGTTTTTTCAGTGAATTTGTACGTTTTTTTAAATGCTAAGTTACTTTACGCCATTCGTGGCGTGCGCGCCCACTTAACGCAGTTCGTTCCGTGCGCGCGCGCAGTGAGCACGCGGTGCGCTTCGCGCACCACGCGCCCACTTTACGCAGTTAGTGCCGTGCACGCACGGTGGGCACGCGGTGCGCTACGCGCACCGCGTGCCCACGTTACGCTAGATGGGCCATGTACGCACGATGCGCTTCACGCACCGTGCGCACATGGAGGACATATGATGCACTTCGTTTTGAAAGGTAATATTTTAATTTGAATTTGCAAGGTTTTTTAAATGCTAATTCTTAACTATAACGTGTGTGAAACCTATGGTTTTTTCAGTGAATTTGTACGGTTTTTTAAATGCTAAGTTACTTTACGCCATTCGTGGCGTGCGTGCCCACTTAACGCAGTTCGTTCCGTGCGCGCACGGTGCGCTTCGCGCACCGTGCGCGCACAGTGAGCACGCGGTGCGCTTCGCGCACCATGCGCCCACTTTACGCAGTTAGTGCCGTGCACGCACGGTGGGCACGCGGTGCGCTACGCGCACCGCGTGCCCACGTTACGCTAGATGGGCCATGTACGCACGATGCGCTTCGCGCACCGTGCGCACATGGAGGACATATGATGCACTTCGTTTTGAAAGGTAATATTTTAATTTTTCACTGAATGTTATAAGCCATGCAAAAAATGGTGCCCTTCGGGCACCATTTGCACACGGGGTGGGGAGAGTGTGGATAATTTTTTTATTTTTATATTTTTTTACCGTACGCGTACGGTAAGCGTAATCGGCGAAATTAGTGAAAAATAAAAATTCCGTTTTTGGCCTTGGGGGATCTTTGGGGACTCCCTCAATATGGCTAGGTGTTTTGGAGCTGTCCAAACAGCCCCTTTACATGTTTTTGTGCTTTGTATTTTAATCCACACTCTCAGTGCGAGAGAGAAAATGGCGGCCGCCGCTTCCTGGTTTCGGCCGATTCGAATGTTTACTAAGATCTAAGAGCCAATCAGAATCGCGCTCGCGCACGCCACCGTACGCGTACGGTAAGCGTACCGTAAGCGCACCGTAAGCTGGCTCAGATATATATATTGATTTAAAGGCTATTTTCTCAGAATCTACTGAACAGATTTACACCAAACCTACAAAAGGCACTTCCTTGACCTGAGGACTACCTCTCTGCCAAATTTCTAGTAATTCTGTTCAGCCGTTCGGGCTGTAGCTGTGTCTAAAGGTCCTATGGAAAAATGCATGGGAAATTTTTTAGCTATACATATATTACAAATATTTTTTTTTCATAAAGACACATATGTCATCAGCAGAAGATTGCGGTCGCGTGAGTTATAGTTGCCTGCACTAACTATAACGGGGGAATTTCATTGGTTTTTTATCAGTAAAATTTCCGCTAACTATAACATGTGTGAAACCTATGGTTTTTTCAGTGAATTTGTACGGTTTTTTAAATGCTAAGTTACTTTACGCCATTCGTGGCGTGCGCGCCCACTTAACGCAGTTCGTTCCGTGCGCGCGCGCAGTGAGCACGCGGTGCGCTTCGCGCACCACGCGCCCACTTTACGCAGTTAGTGCCGTGCACGCACGGTGGGCACGCGGTGTACTACGCGCACCGCGTGCCCACGTTACGCTAGATGGGCCATGTACGCACGATGCGCTTAGCGCACCGTGCGCACATGGAGGACATATGATGCACTTCGTTTTGAAAGGTAATATTTTAATTTGAATTTGCAAGGTTTTTTAAATGCTAATTCTTAACTATAACGTGTGTGAAACCTATGGTTTTTTCAGTGAATTTGTACGGTTTTTTAAATGCTAAGTTACTTTACGCCATTCGTGGCGTGCGCGCCCACTTAACGCAGTTCGTTCCGTGCGCGCACGGTGCGCTTCGCGCACCGTGCGCGCACAGTGAGCACGCGGTGCGCTTCGCGCACCATGCGCCCACTTTACGCAGTTAGTGCCGTGCACGCACGGTGGGCACGCGGTGCGCTACGCGCACCACGTGCCCACGTTACGCTAGATGGGCCATGTACGCACGATGCGCTTCGCGCACCGTGCGCACATGGAGGACATATGATGCACTTCGTTTTGAAAGGTAATATTTTAATTTTTCACTGAATGTTATAAGCCATGCAAAAAATGGTGCCCTTCGGGCACCATTTGCACACGGGGTGGGGAGAGTGTGGATAATTTTTTTTTTTAAATATTTTTTTACCGTACGCGTACGGTAAGCGTAATCGGCGAAATTAGCGAAAAATAAAAATTCCGTTTTTGGCCTTGGGGGATCTTTGGGGACTCCCTCAACATGGCTAGGTGTTTTGGAGCTGTCCAAACAGCCCCTTTACATGTTTTTGTGCTTTGTATTTTAATCCACACTCTCAGTGCGAGAGAGAAAATGGCGGCCGCCGCTTCCTGGTTTCAGCCGATTCGAATGTTTACTAAGATCTAAGATCCAATCAGAATCGCGCTCGCGCACGCCACCGTACGCGTACGGTAAGCGTACCGTAAGCGCACCGTAAGCTGGCTCAGATATATATATTGATTTAAAGGCTATTTTCTCAGAATCTACTGAACAGATTTACACCAAACCTACAAAAGGCACTTCCTTGACCTGAGGACTACCTCTCTGCCAAATTTCTAGTAATTCTGTTCAGCCGTTCGGGCTGTAGCTGTGTCTAAAGGTCCTATGGAAAAATGCATGGGAAATTTTTTAGCTATACATATATTACAAATATTTTTTTTTCATAAAGACACATATGTCATCAGCAGAAGATTGCGGTCGCGTGAGTTATAGTTGCCTGCACTAACTATAACGGGGGAATTTCATTGGTTTTTTATCAGTAAAATTTCCGCTAACTATAACATGTGTGAAACCTATGGTTTTTTCAGTGAATTTGTACGGTTTTTTAAATGCTAAGTTACTTTACGCCATTCGTGGCGTGCGCGCCCACTTAACGCAGTTCGTTCCGTGCGTGCGCGCAGTGAGCACGCGGTGCGCTTCGCGCACCACGCGCCCACTTTACGCAGTTAGTGCCGTGCACGCACGGTGGGCACGCGGTGTACTACGCGCACCGCGTGCCCACGTTACGCTAGATGGGCCATGTACGCACGATGCGCTTGGCGCACCGTGCGCACATGGAGGACATATGATGCACTTCGTTTTGAAAGGTAATATTTTAATTTGAATTTGCAAGGTTTTTTAAATGCTAATTCTTAACTATAACGTGTGTGAAACCTATGGTTTTTTCAGTGAATTTGTACGGTTTTTTAAATGCTAAGTTACTTTACGCCATTCGTGGCGTGCGCGCCCACTTAACGCAGTTCGTTCCGTGCGCGCACGGTGCGCTTCGCGCACCGTGCGCGCACAGTGAGCACGCGGTGCGCTTCGCGCACCATGCGCCCACTTTACGCAGTTAGTGCCGTGCACGCACGGTGGGCACGCGGTGCGCTACGCGCACCGCGTGCCCACGTTACGCTAGATGGGCCATGTACGCACGATGCGCTTCGCGCACCGTGCGCACATGGAGGACATATGATGCACTTCGTTTTGAAAGGTAATATTTTAATTTTTCACTGAATGTTATAAGCCATGCAAAAAATGGTGCCCTTCGGGCACCATTTGCACACGGGGTGGGGAGAGTGTGGATAATTTTTTTTTTTAAATATTTTTTTACCGTACGCGTACGGTAAGCGTAATCGGCGAAATTAGCGAAAAATAAAAATTCCGTTTTTGGCCTTGGGGGATCTTTGGGGACTCCCTCAACATGGCTAGGTGTTTTGGAGCTGTCCAAACAGCCCCTTTACATGTTTTTGTGCTTTGTATTTTAATCCACACTCTCAGTGCGAGAGAGAAAATGGCGGCCGCCGCTTCCTGGTTTCGGCCGATTCGAATGTTTACTAAGATCTAAGAGCCAATCAGAATCGCGCTCGCGCACGCCACCGTACGCGTACGGTAAGCGTACCGTAAGCGCACCGTAAGCTGGCTCAGATATATATATTGATTTAAAGGCTATTTTCTCAGAATCTACTGAACAGATTTACACCAAACCTACAAAAGGCACTTCCTTGACCTGAGGACTACCTCTCTGCCAAATTTCTAGTAATTCTGTTCAGCCGTTCGGGCTGTAGCTGTGTCTAAAGGTCCTATGGAAAAATGCATGGGAAAAACGCGTTTTGGGACCCCCTTTTATCTCAGCCCCCGCTTGACGAATCCCCCCGAGACTTTCAGGGTAGGAGCGGAGCGTAGCGCCCCACCTATTTTGAAAAATTCGCGAGGATTCGTCGACCGGCGCCAAAGTTATTCAAAATAGAATGTTGCGGATTTCCTATGGAAACGTGGTCCTAACTATAACTACCTACTGGCGACCGCCAGTAGGTAATATGTTTATATATATTCACTGAAAAATCAAAGGTTAAAGTAGCGTTATAGTTAGGTGAATTTGTCAGTGACAACATTAACGTTTTGAAATAAAAACACAGAAATGTACCAGTTATAGTTAGAAGTGCGAACTATAACTTGCGCCACTGTCATGCACTGCTTATGACCTTGCATATTACATCACTCATGACATATTCTATGACATCACCGATGACATCATTGATGACATCATCCAAACTTCTTTTAGACACATTGCTCTCTAAACGGGTGTACATTGGAGCTATGAACATAAATGCAAAACAGCTCAGAATATTATGAAGCTTCTTTACTGCTATTATACATACATCCCCTATAGGTAGATCAAGTTTAAGCTATTTGCAACATTGACCCTATACCATACACTTCATGGGTAGCAGAATTCATGTTGACTATGAACCACAGATGAAAGGGTAACCTATCCTGCACACAGTGTTCAATCTGTATACAACTGTTGTGGGAAAACCAAATTCCTCCAGATACGCAAGCCCTGTTACATAACTAATGCCCTACTACTGACATTCTTTACATGTATCAAACCCCTGACAGCCACTGAACCTACATTAAGAAATGAAGTGCATATAAGTAGAAAAGTGGGCAGTGTTAGCACTGTTTACTCTGTGGAGAGCGTTTAGTCTGTATCACACGGTTTGCAGACAGTGAAATTCTCATGAAAAATAGACCATAGGGTATTAAAAAGTATCTACTAAGCACAGTGTACACTCTATGCTGAATTTGTTCAAATAGTCTATTCACTTAAATTAACCAAGGTCTGAAGGTGCTAAAGATCATACTACCTACAACCTTCATACTGAGGTGAAAACTTTACAGATACCCATCTTATGAATCAAAACAAGCATATTCACATAGCTTAATAACTGGTGAACACAGCCTTCTACGTTACCTAGAAATTGTCATGCCAACACGATTCTGTCTAATAACTTCAGGGTGCTTACAATAGTTAGGGCCCGATTATGACTTCGGCGGGCCTATGGACCGCTGTAGCCATGGTGGCGGTATGGACACCACCACACTGGCAGTTTGACTGCCCTATTACAATTGGGGCGGTCGTTCTGCCATTGCACCGCCACATCCACCAGGTTTCCGAGATCCCTGGTGATGGCACGATGGTCTTGAGGCCACAATATGCTTTACGAGACAGACGTGGTCCCGCCAAGCATATTATGAGTTTCCTCTCTGCCATTGTTTGTATGGCGGTTCCTACTCCATGAAATCCATGGCAAAGAGGAAACAAATGGGGCCCTATAGGGCCCCTCCTGCTTCAGGGCCATTGGGTGCATGCAGGGGGGCACATGTTGTTCCCCCCTGTGTGCATGCACCCCAGTACCTGAACGGCATGGACTGCACCAGTCCATGCCGTGCAGGTACTGCCTTTGACGTTCCCATTGCAGTGCCAATTTTATAGGCACCGCGGTGGGACCGACAAAGAACTGCCCACAAGTGACTGTAAAAGTCGTTATCTGGCGGGTGGTACGCACACAGGTTTGGTGATGTGAGAGTGGGGCAACAGCGTGGCAGTCCCGCTCCCACACCGCCAAACCCATTATCGGGCCCTTAATATGTTGTATGTAAAATCTTTGCTCTGTTGCAAATATTTTCTATAGATCCTAAATACCTGTGTGGAACATAGTGGACACAAGTTGCCAGCTGCAACCTGCACACATGGTTACTCTTCAATACAAACATTTATAACATGTTCAATACCTCTAGACACCTGTTATGCATTAGTAGCACAAATGCATTTTTATAAATAATTACACCCATTAACAGGACAATGGCTGTACAAAACTAGGTAGTTAAGCAATAGGGTAGTTGCTCACCACTATGTAAACTATATAACAAACTAGCAACTCACTGGATGATGTCATCAATTATATTATTTGAGATGTCCTCTGTGATTTTTTAAATGATGTCATAGAACATGTCATGAGTTATATCATATGTGAGGTGATAAGCAGTGCATTGTGGGGTGCAAGTTAAGGTTAGCGCTGCTAACTATAACTGATGAATTTCTGTTTGGGTCAAAATTTTATTGTTATCACTGACTGACATATTCACCTATCTATAACACTACTTTAACCTTTATTCTTTTCAGTGAAATTCTGAGGTTTTAAAAAAAACAATACATCCTTTTATCACACCTAACTATAACTTTAATTTAACCCTTGCTTTTTCAGTGATGATCTATAAATCTATATATATATTGACTGAAAAAATAAAGGCTATATTCACTGAAAAAACAAAGGTTAAAGGGGCATTATAGTTAGGCTCAGATTTCACTTGGACACTACCATAGAACTCCAGCAGTTATAGTTACCTGAGCTAACTATAAATTATGCCCCCGCAATGCACTGCTTATGACCTTACATATCGCATCACTCATGACATGGTCAGTGACATCACTCATGAGATCTCGAATTAGATCACTCTAAAAGTTTTCTAAAAGTTTCTGATTGTTAAACATATACATTAAAGTAAGTGGCTATGTGAGTGTCCATATGGGTGAGTGGGTGTGTAACTTGTGTATGGATAAGTGAGTGTTTATGTGAGAGACTGTATAGATTAGTGAGTGGGTGTTTGAGTTTTTATATGGGTGAGCAAGTGAGTGTGTTAGTGGCAGAATGAGTAAGTGAGTGGATGTGTAAGTGTCTGTTTGGGTGAGTGAGTGGGTGTATAATCCTCTACCTGGAAACCAACAAGCCCATGATTCACAGACTCCGGCTCAAAACACTGTGGCTAGGCTGCTGTTCTCACTTCCAAAGTGTTGTGCTGTCTCTGGTCTTATTCGCAAATTCCATAGGCTCCCTGTTGAGAAGCGCTTGCATTTTAAGCCTTGTGCACCACCCATAAGATCTTTTTCCCCCTAGGGGCGGCGGCGGTGGCAGTGGCGGTTATATCGCTCTGTTTCTATCCCAGAAATGAACTTGCACTCCTCATGAGGTTTTCCTTTAAAACAAAAGCAAAGTATACTTTTTTGGAATCCATGCATTTATTCCTTACGCGTTTCGGACATGATTTAAGAACTGATGGGGAGCGCAGCTTCAACCGGGGACAAAATGGTAAACATATTTTACGGCTGATCAAGCGGGTCTGTGGCTGGGATTGTGCTTAGTCAATCACGGAACGTCTGTTCTAAGAAAAATGACAAACTGTGCTTTTAATAAAGGCCACCTCCTGGAGGGTATGAAAACTTTGTATCACAACACCCACTGGAGGGTAGCACTTATTACTGCTGGACTACTGAGACCAGAATGCAACAGTTCACTTGTGATAACCCACCAGAGGATAATTAAAAGCAATTGGTAAATTGAATTAGTAGTCTGCAGCAATGGTGATTCTGCAAAGCAAGCCTGTGAACAAGGACTTTGGCAGTCCGAAACGCGTCAGGCAATGGAATATAGCTGTTTTTATGCCAGTTTGTGCCACATGATTTAAGAACTGATGGGGAGTGTAACTTCAACCGGGGTCAGACAGACAGACAGACAGACACACAGACAGACAAACGCGCACACACACACACACAACCACACACACACACACACACACACACTCTTTTCATGAAGTATGGTTTAGTTTCATAACATTTTATTTTGATACTGGCACCATTGATTAATGTGGTTTCAAGATGTTTCCCAAAAATCATGGCAATAAATAACTAAAATGAGATAATGTATTGTAACCAAATTTCAGGTGATTGCGATCATCACCATATATAAAAAGTGATTTGGGGCGATTCATGTTGTATTAAAAAAATTGGGAAGTATGCACCTCCAGAATGAATTGGGACAAGAGTCTTGTTTCCTTTTCTATGATATATGAAATGTAAAAGTAGTGTCAATATACATGCAAGTCATATGACCAAGGCCAATGTGGTCGGCCAAAACACATAAAGGCGGAAGAACAATAAAACACTTTTTAACTGCAGGAGGTGTCTGCTTCGATCCTTTGAGGTGAAATATTGTGTGCCGATATATGCCGTGAAGCTGTTCCCGCAAGCAGACCACCCATGGTAGGACCAGCCGCGTAAATCAAATGGGCACACCACAGCCGTGATGTACCACAACAGAAGGAAGCTTGCAGCAGCTGCAGGCCCTGTACAGCTTTGGAGATTCCTTGCTGGCCACAGAGACATCAAGGTGAGTCGGAGGACTCACGCGGACATCCCAAGTTAGAAGGTGAGACTGTGTACGGGTGTTGGGGCAGTAGCAGCCAGGAAGTCACATGCTTGCATGAACATGTCTCCTTTTCTATGATTTAGGGGGTGCCCACTCCCGGGACATAGCTGTTTGCTATTACTTGGCGGAAGATCGCAATGCAGGAGGTGGGGAGCCAGCTGGGACCACGATTAAAAAGTGCAGCAAGAGGCAAAATAAAGGTGAGAAAAGAGAGAGACAGAATAGGGGTCAGCAATGAGCAGAAAGAGGCAAGATAAAGGTCCTAAATAAGCAGAACGAGTCAGAATAAAAGTCAGCAACAAGCAGAAAGAGGGAGAATAAAGGTCAGCAATGAGCAGAAAGAGGCAAGATAAAGGTGAGAAACAAGCAGAAAAAGGCAGAATATAGGTCCGAGATTAGCAGAAAGAGGGAGAATAATGCCCAGCAACGAGCGGAAAGAAGCAAGATAAAGATGAGAAAGAGGCTAAATAAATGTCAGCAATGAGCAGAAAGAGGCAAAATAAAGGTGGGAAACGAGCAGAAAGAGGCAGAATAAAGGTCTGAAATGAGCAGCAAGAGGCTAAATAAAGGTGAGAAAACAAGCAAGAGACAAAATAAATGTCAGCAACGAGCAGAAAGAGACAAAATAAAGGTGGGAAAAGAGCAGAAAGAGGCAAAATAAAGGTGGGAAAAGAGCAGAAAGAGGCAGAATGAAGGTGGGAAATGAGCAGAAAGAGGCAAAATAGAGGTCAGAAACCAGCAGCGAGAGGCAAAATAAAGGTGAGAAATGAACAGAAAGAGGCAAAATAAAAGTAAGAGGCAAAAAAGGTCAGCAATGAGCAGAAAGAGGCAAAATAAAGGTGGGAAACGAGCAGAAAGAGGCAGAATAAAGGTCCGAAATGAGCAGCAAGAGGCTAAATAAAGGTGAGAAAACAAGCAAGAGACAAAATAAATGTCAGCAACGAGCAGAAAGAGACAAAATAAAGGTGGGAAAAGAGCAGAAAGAGGCAAAATAAAGGTGGGAAAAGAGCAGAAAGAGGCAGAATGAAAGTGGGAAATGAGCAGAAAGAGGCAAAATAGAGGTCAGAAACCAGCAGCAAGAGGCAAAATAAAGGTGAGAAATGAACAGAAAGAGGCAAAATAAAAGTAAGAGGCAAAAAAAGGTCAGCAATGAGCAGTAAGAGGCAGAATAATGGTCAGAAATTAGCAAAAAGAGGCAGAGCAAAGCATCTGCAACGAGCGTAAAGAGGCAAGATAAAGATGAGAAAGAGGGCAGAAAGAGGTAAAATAAAGGAAAGCAACGGGCAGAATAAAGGTCAGAAATGAGCAGCAAGAGGCGGAATAAATGTAAGAAACAAGCAGAAAGAGGCAAAATAAAAGTCTGCAATGAGCAGAAAGAGGCAAAATAGAGATGTGAAATGAGCAGAAATCAGCAGAATAAAGGTGTGAAATGAGCAGAAAGAGTTAAAATGGAGGTCAGAAACCAGCAGCAAGAGGCAAAATAAAGGTGAGAAATGAACAGAAAGAGGCAAAATAAAAGTAAGAAACTAGCAGAAAGAGGCAAAAAAAGTCAGCAATGAGCAGAAAAGGCAGAATAAAGGTCAGAAATGAGCAGAAAGAGGCAGAGTGAAGGTGTAAAACAAGCAGAAAGTTACAAAATAAAGGTGAGAAATGAGCAGAAAGAGGCAAAATAAAAGTGAGCAACGAGCAGAAAGAGACAAAATAAAGGTGAGAAACAAGCAGAAAGAGGCAGAATAAAGGACAGCAATGAGCAGAAAAGGAAAAATAGGGGTGAGCAGCAAGCAGAAAGAAGCAAAATAAAGTGCAGAAGTTTGTAGAAAGAGGCAGCAAAAAGGTCGAAAACAAGCAGAAAGATGCAAAATAGAGGTAAAAAATGAGCGGTAAGATGCAGAATAAAGATCGGAAACTCGCAGAAAGAGGCGGAATAAAGGTCAGAAGGGAGCCGAAAGAGGCAGAATAAAGGTCACAAATGCAAAATAGAGCTCAGAGACCAACAACAAGAGGCAGAATGAGCGTCAGGAGCGAGCAGAAAGAGGCAAAATAACGGGCAGAAAGAGGCAAAATAGAGGTGAGAAATGTGCGGCAAGAGGTAGAATAATGGTCAGAATTGAGCATGAAGAGGCAAAAAAGAGGTCAGAAACAAACAAGATGACCCAGAAAAAAGGTAATAAATTAGCAGAAAGAACAAAATAAAGGTCAGGAGCGAGCAGAAAGAGGAAAAATAATGGGCGGAATGAGCAGGAAGAGGCAACATAGAGGTCAGAAACCAGCAGCAAGAGGCTGAATACAGGTGAGAAACGAGTTGCAAGAGGCAGAATAAAGGTCAGGAGCAAGCAGAAAGAGGCAAAATAACACCCAGAAAGAGGCAACATAGAGGGCAGCGGTGAGCAGAGAAGAGGCAGAAAACTAAGCAGAAAATGAGCAGAGGAGGCTCATAACCGAAGGCAGCAGAGGGTAGCGAACTGCATGCAATGTAGACAGAAGGACTGTCACAGGGGGAACGGAATGAGGACCTGCTCCATGTACACCCCTACTTTTTTACTGCACACCCACTGACAAACCTACTCATATACTCATGTACTCACTTACAGACCCAATCATACACTCGTACCCACTCACTGACCTACTAAGAGACTTACACACCCACTGACAGAAACATTCAGATACTCATGCACCTACTCACAGATCCATTCAAGCACTCATTCACCCACTCACAGACCCACTGAGAGACTCCCACACATACTCACATACCCACTCACAGACCCACTAGGTGACTCTCGCATGTTCTCACAGACCTACTTGAACACTCATCCACCCACTCACAGGCTCACTCAGGCACTCATGTTTCCATTCACAAACCTACTCAGACTCATGCACCCAATGACAGATCTACTCAGAGTCATACACCCACTGACAGACCTACTGAGACACTCACTCACCCACTCACAGAGCTAATCAGAAACTCACATAACCACTCACAGACCCACTCAGACAGTCACACAACTACTCCCTCACCCACTCAGAGACTCATCCATCCACTCACAGACCTTCAAAGACACTCACACACCCACCCACAGGCCCAGTCAGAGAATCATGCACTGACTCACAGACCCATTCAGATGCTCATGCACCCACTCACAAACCCACTCACAAACTCATGCACCCAGTCACAGACCCACTCAGATACTCATGCACCCACACACAGACTCACTCAGACACTAACACACCCAATCACAGAACCACAGAGGCACTCCTACACTGACTTACACAGCCATGTGCACACCAATACAGTCACTCACACAGCCATTCACAGACCCATACAGCTACTCATACACCTACTCTCAAAGGTTAAAGGTTACAGGTTACAGTTAGGAAGTAACATTTTTAAAAACATCAACATTCACTGAAAAAAACAAAGGTAACAGGGACATTATAGTTAAGAAATAGACTTTAAAAAAACCTTAGAAATTCAATGAAAAAACAAAGAATACAAGGACGTTATAGTTAGGCTCAGATTTCATTTATACAAAACCATTGAAATTCAGCAGTAATAATTGCCTGAGCTAACTGTACCTTAAGCCCCGCAATGCACTGCTTATGACCATACATATTACATTACTCATGACATGGTCAGTGACATCACTGATGACATCATTGATGACATCTCAGATGATATCACTGATGACATCACTGATGATATCATCCCAAGAACCAGTCACACCCCATACAGCCTCTCATACTCCCACTCACATACTCACACAGCCACTCATTTACCCATTCACAGATCCATACAACTACTGACACACACACTCACTCACTCAAACAGCTACTCACACAACCACTTACTCACCAATACAGCCACTCACAGAGCCACTCACACATCCATACATCCACTCACATACCCACTCATACACTCACATGGCCACTCACACAACCACTCACTCACGGATGCAGCCACTCACACAGCAATTCACTCACCCATATAGCTACTAACAGAGCTACTCACTCACCCATACAACCACTCACATATCAATGTACTCATCCACAAAACAACTTAAATACCAATTTAGACAGCAATACAATCATTCATGTGCCCACTCACTCATCTATACATACACTCACATAAATACTTTACTGTGTACAACAGCCACTCACACACCCACTCACTTACCCATATACCAAAACAGCCACTCCTTTACCCAAACATCCACTTACACACCCAGTCACTCACTCATAAGCTATTCACACAGCCTCTCAGTCACCCATACAGCTACTCACACACATACTCCTCTACCCATAGAGTCACTCACACAGCTACCACGGTCACCTATATAGACACTCACAAACACACACTCACCCACCCATACAGCCACTCACATAGTCACTCACTCACCTACACAGCTACTCAAAAACCCACTTATTCACCCTTACAGCCACTCACACACCCATACAGCCACTCAGACACCCACTGCTGCACTAATACAGATAGTCACAGTGCCACTCAGATGCCATATATGAGAAACAGTATCACTCAATAATAGTACAAAAAGATTAGTAATTTAGCTTACGCAGTAGCTTAGTATGGATCTTTAACTGTCAAAAACATTTGTGAAACACACTCACAGAATGATGTCATCAGGGATGTCATTTGAGATGTCATTTGAGATGTCATCAGTGATTTCACTGACCATGTCATGAGTGATGTAATATGTGAGGTCATAAACAGTGCATTGCAGGGGCTTAATTTATAGTTATCTCAGCTATCTATAGCTACTGATTTTGTATGAGTGAAATCTCAGCCTAACTATAACGTCACTGTAACCATTGATTTTTTTCAGTGAATTTCTAAGGTATTTTTAATTCTAATTCCGAACTATAACGTCCTTGTAACCTTTGTTTTTTCAGTGAATTTTTAAGTTTTCTTTTAATGTGATTTCCTAACTAGCATGTCCCTGTAAAATCTGTATTTTTTATGTGAATATCTAAGGTTTTATTTATTTTTATTTTATTAGTATAACATTCTTGTAACCTTTGTTTTAAAAAAAATCTATAATTTTTTTATTATGTTTACTAATTATAACATCTCTCAAAATCTTTGTTTAAAATCAATTTTTTTTAATGCTGTGGTAGATTGTTCACAGGAGGTCTGCTAGAACCATAGTCAAGGGCCAACCCCCTGGATTAATATTAGTTTACACAGTATTGAAAAAAGAATGAATATGTAGATGCAAAATATGGCACAAAAGGTGGAAATATTACATTTTTAGAAAAATACAATCACAAAGTACTGTAAATAAGACAAAAACAATAAGGTGGAAGGCGTGAAAATGATGGAAAAGGTAGGAAGCAATGTAGAACATAGAGTTCAAAAATAGATGACCAAGGAGTGACAACCATAGTACAATGTAAATAATTATAATATATTTTTTGGGAAAAAACAATTGAACACCTTTAATATTTTCTATATAAGTATTGTGTTGTTTTAATAGAATTTGGGATCTGAGGGCTTCTCCGGTTCCAACTCTATGGTTTTTGTTCCGATCACATGGTAGAAATGAACTTGCGGATCCGATCCAGGGATTCACTGAAATGTAAAAATATTATTTTAGAGTTATAGGAAGTTTGTAATTACATTATAGTATTAGCCTAAACATATTTGTTTGTTTTCAATGTATTGCTAAAACTAGTTATTTTATTATTATGCAAATCCAAGGATATGCGGCAGAATCCGTAGGAGTATGTTGCAATGAAGTAGTCCAGTCCAGGTGGTTTTTTATGTTGATTTATTCCAAGTGAGATGTTATACAGAAGAGCCGCACCAGGAGCAGCCTCCCTGCTGCTCAGCCCTTACTACAACTGACACTCTCTCTCATCCAGCATTCCATAACATTCTACCGCAACCCTGATGTGTGGAAGAAGTGTAAGCATAAAGCACAGCATCAAACAGCAATCAAATATTTAAAAGAACATTCACAATACGAAATGTGCACTACAAGCAGTGGTATTAGGCAAGAAACCACAACCACGTAAAAGTGGGAAACAGCAAGACCATCAAGCACTAACTTCCACTCACATAAAAACGCATGCCAATAAACATAACTTCAAGGAGCTAAGGAAAAGTGAAACAAGAATTAAGAAAAAACACATTTGCACATTAGTAAGTAAAGGGCAATGAGTGGTAATACAGCATAGGATCAGCACATAGGAAGCATACTCAAACAATAGAGTGTAGAACTTTAGTGAAACACGAATTAAGCATAAAGCATTAAAGCACTTGAACACAAGAAACAACACTGGGAAAGATGCGAAACTAAGCAAGTGAAAACTCTTGTGAGCGACTCCTCACCCGAAGTTTGTTCCAAGTCCAGGAACCTTAAGATAGAACATATACTCTAATCGAGAGAAGAGTAGGAAGATCAGAACCAAGATAGAGTTGACCAAACTTTCTAATGAGCAAATATAGTATAGAGAGAGTACTCCAATGCTGGATCTTCATGAAAAAAACCCGAAGACTTGTTGACAAGGAAACCCTCGTAATGAAGAACTAACCCCATTCTGATGTTACTAAAATTTGTTGCATGGTTTGTGTGGAGGATTGATTGGCATTGTGAGTCAATAGAAACATTGTAAACGCAGCAGTGAACAGTACCTCCACTGTATCCATCGTTATAACACAAAGTCGACAAAATATGTTGTAATGAAGTAGTCCAGTCCAGGTATGTTTCTTTATGTTGATTTATTCCAAGTAAGATGTTATACAGAAGACCCCCACCAGGAGCAGCCTCCCTGCTGCCCAGCCCTTACTTCAACTGACACTCTCTCTCATCCAGCATTCCATAACCAGCTCTCACACCAACATTCCATCCACAGACACACAGGCTGAGCAGAAGGTATAACAGAGTCACTCAATAATAAAGACCAGAGCTTAATTTCTATTGGTTCCTCTTCAACCACATTCAAATTTTGGGAAAACAACACCCAAAACAGTCACTTTGATTCTGGCTGTTGGTGCAGAAAGGTGCAAAGCTGATTGGTGCCTTACAATATGCTGAAGCAAATGTACCAGCTCCTTCTGATTAACAAGAGGAAGAAAAAGTACCAGAAGATGAAGAAGTTAGTTCCACCCGAAAGCAGAGTGATGTCTGGAACTGGTTTGTTGTACCTTCTGGAGACAAGAAAGCCACTGCCAGATACGTTTAATGTAAGCTGTGTGGGAAACAGCTTTCCAGAGGTACTATGAAGATGTACAGCTCTGGTACATCATCGATGAGGAAGCACCTCAAGAGCAATCATGAGTGTATTTCAGAAGGCTGAAGGAGAAAGCAACATCTTCTACTGATGCAGGAGGATCGTCATCTACACTCAGGCAACCTTCTGCTAATATCAACATTTCACCAACTTGTGCAGAGTGTAAAGAAATGGTTTTTTATTGTTCTAAATACCAACAACTTGTTTTGAATCAGAATTCTGACATTATTACCATATTTGAGAAGGTCATGGGGCACCATTGGTAAATTGTTTTTGTTTGTTTTGCCACATCATCATTCTAAAAGCATAGCAACATATTCTAATGTTATACTTGTACAGGAGACTCTATGCTCCTCCAGTGACAGAGAAGCAGAAAATATACCCTCAGTCAACCATCTGTGAATATTAAAACTTCATCAACCAGCATTGAAGTTTAAATAGTGATTGTCACTATATTGACATTATAATTTTGTTGAAGAAACAGAAATAGCTCCTTTGGTAATTTTTCTCTTTTTTTCTTACTGTTTTAAAACAGTACATTTTTTAAACTGCAACAGGTTTGCATAGAATATGATTCTTTTCACTTTTACCATGATAAATAGTGCATTTTGTTCGCAAAACAAAAATATATTTTTTTAAAGAAAGATAATAAAAAACCCACCACATTTCCCATAAAGAACTGGATCAATGTTCTAATTATTGTATGGCTGTATCAGTGTTTTAATAACTGTGTGTGGGTGTCTTAGTGTATGTGTTAGTGTGGGTCTGGATGTGTTAGTGTGGGTCTGGATGTGTGTGCCTCCCGCGTAAGTATATACATCAGTGTGTGCTTCGGTGTGTCACTGTATGAATAAGTGTATGCCTGGGTGTATCAGTGTAAGCTTGTGTGTGTGACTGGGTATCCCAAAGTTTAAATAAGTGTGTGTGTTGTGTGTCTTGATGTGTCAGTGTATGTCTTATTGTGTGTTTGGATGTGTCGCTGCAGAAAAGAGTGTGTATATGGGTGTGTCAGTATATCTGTCAGTGTATGTGATAGTGTGTCAGTGTATGCATCAGTGTGTTTATTGGTGTAACAGTTTATGTCATAGTGTGTGTCTGGGTGTGTGGGTGTGTTGGTGTATGCATCAATGTATGCTTCACTCTGTAAATGTGTGTGTTAGTGTGTGCGTGGGTGTGTTAGTGCATAGTTAAGTGTGTGTCTAGGTGTGTAAGTCCATGAATAAGAGTGTGTCAGTGTATGCATCGGTGCGTGCCTGGGTGTGTCAGTGTATGCATCAGTGTGTGTTTGAGTCTCTTAGTGCATGAATGAGTGGCTGTATTGGAGTGTATATGTCAGTGTGTGCCTGGCTGTGTCAGTGTATGCGTAAGTGTGTGTCTGGGTGTGTCAGTGTATCCATGAGTGTGTTTGTCGGTGTGTAGTCTATGTATCACTGTGTGCCTGTGTGTGTCAGAGTACGTGTAAGTGTATCTTTGGGTCTGGCACTAAATAAATGAGTGTATGCATGGGTGTGTCAGTGAAGGTCTTAGTTTGTGTCTAGATGCATCAGGGCATGAAAGAGTGTGTGCATGGGTATGTTCCTGTATGTGGGAGTATATGCCTGGGTGTGTCCCTGGCTCTGGCAGTGTATGCATCAGTTTGTGCCTGGGTGTGTCAGTATATATGTTAGTGTGGCCCTGAGTATGTCAGTGTTTAAATAAGTATATGGGTGTGTTAGAGTATGCATCAGTGTGTGCATGGGCGTATCAGTTTATGTGATATTGTGTCTCAGGGTGTCAGTGTTTAAATAAGTGTGTCTCTATGTGTATGCTTTGAATGAGGGGTGAGGACATAATATGGCCAGGAAAATGCCCCTCAATTTGTTGGTTGTTAGGAGAGGGTTGTGTGGAGAGTTCAGGCAGATGGGATGTGTCTTGAGGTATAGCAGGCCGTACAGAGGTGGTAATAAGTTGGTCCGGGGGAGCAAACGACTCACTGAGGTCTTGTGGAAAACCAGTTAGCATGGAGATATCACCTAGGGATGGAGAGAGGGTAAAGGGGCATAAGTGAGGCAGAAAGGATGTGAGCAAAGAGCCGATATGAGGGTTGGGTTGCGATAGGTTCGCAGGGTGGCGGTAATCTGGTGTCAGCCTGGTCTGATGGCGTGATAGGGAAAATCAGGCAAGGAAGTTCCCCAGAAGAGAGAACAAACAAATGAGTTAAAGAGGATGCCCTGGCAGGGGACCCAAGGTGTGAAGATGTATAGCTCGGTCAGGAGTGTTTCACAGTACAACCAATAGCCACAAGATTCAGTGATCATGTGGACAGTGAGTGTTCTGGCGATACTAAGTCAGGGGACTGGATGAGTAGGGATCACTTAAGCAGTGTGGAAGGTTATGTGAAGTTCGAGTAACCCGGATGTTAGGTGAGGTGAGATAAAGAGGTCATGGGAAGTAGGGAGGTTTAATAGGGTCTGAGAGGAATTAGAAATTACTGCATTATTGAGTGAAGGGAAGATAATATCCATCTTAGCTAAATTGTCATTCGAGAATTGGATTAGAATAATACCGTTGTTATAGAGGGAGATGGTCGCGTTCGCATTGAAGAAGGGCGAGGGCGAGACTGACAGTTTGAGTCCATAAGAAGTTTTCCTGGAGCCGGTTATATGAAGCATGGTATAGAAGACATTCTTCCAATGTGCCCGTTTTCTGGAGTAGAAGATGAGGTCATTTGTTAGTTTACACTTGTTAGCACAGAAGTAGAGGTCTGAAATAAGTGTTTCGGGTCACGATTTGAGTAACCGATGTTTCTGCTTTTTGGCCGCATTTTTAGAAAGATTAGGAGGGTAATTAATCACGAAGGCATTGAGACCAACAGGATCAAACTTTGAGTGCAATATGAGAGGGGGCAGGGTGTTCCAGAGGGAGAGTCAGTTTGCACAGGGGAGGGCGAGGAAACAGACACAAAAAAAAATACCTTCCCCTTTTATTCCACTTCTTTCTTACTACTTCTTTTCTTCCTTTTTTAGGTCGAGCATTCAAGACCTCCTGTATATACTTTGTTATATACTTATGTGTATGTACTTTGTGGGCTCTGAAGATCAGCCCTAGGACTTGGCTGATCCGCTTAGGGACTTTTTTTCTGGCAACTGCCTCTAGTTAACTTTCTTGATAGAAAACGACCAGCAGAGGTCAGTCAAATACCAGAATCCCTTTAGAATTCTCTAGATTCTTGTCCATAGAAATTGTCTTCCTTGAGCACCCGTAGACAATAATATTTTTTTCAAATTTTGTATTTTCAGTGATATGACCACCAAAGGCCTGATTTTATATTAAAGAGCTTTGGACTATACCATTTCCTGTTGAAAGGCAATACTTCTCTCCATGTGTTCCCATACCTGCTATGTCACGCAGTTTGGTGCTTACTTTTCCTCTATGTTAAAGAACAGAAGATGTTTCAGCACCCAGGCTAATGTGTTGCATAGCTAAATACATATAAGGTCCCAAAGGCGAGACCGATTGCATTGCATATGCATGTTTCTTTACTTTTTTCCTTTCTTTTCCTCTATCTTTTCCTTTTCTTTCCTTTCTTTCCTTTTCTCCTTCTTTTTCTTTATTAGTAAGACCTCTCTCTAGTATCATGATTTCTTTCCATGGTTCAAAGGAGATCAGTAATCAATTTTGCTTGGTTAAAACATGATTCAGCATACCTTCCTACAATTAAAGTAGACCGGTCAAAGATGGCTGACACAATAGCTGAAAGAGAGAGGACAGGAGATGGCCCTCTTTTAATTTCTACTTCCCTCTGAGATAGAGAGAGGGCAACATCATGTGGGGTTGAGCCCCGACTATAAACAAAATGAACAAAATGGATGATAGGGCCTTCGAATCCCTGGAGAGCTGCTTAGCAGGTTATCCCTGGCAGGCTGCGCCCTTCCCGAATGGGACCAAGAACAGAGGTCCGTGACAGGTCAAGAACTTAAAACACTTGCCTCCACACCTGGTTGTTGGCGATAGTCACGAGGGATCTGCCCAATCCCAAAGGCCGGTTCCTCTTCAGGTGAATCCACAGCTGCACACGGCAACCAGTAACGAGAACCGCCTCCTGCTGGTTCAATCACCGAGCTTAAACAGACATGACAGTTGGGCGGCTCCTGCTGGTTTAATCACCGAGCTTAAACAGACATGACAGTTGGGAGGCAAGGTCTTCCCACCTGAGCTAGGCAGATGCGCACTTGATTCATCAACCGGCACCGAGACCCAACACCATGAGTACAGCAGTGCGCGGTTATTTATGATGGCGGCGACCCACCTTCAGCTTCAGATGCCAAAGCCCAACGGCGGGGGCAGCTTCAATTCCGCACGCCGTCCCACTTGCAGGGACTTCAGACCCATCAGCTGAGTCACGCTGTCGGCATCAGTGGAGAGGAGCACGTCGCCCGGATTCGATCGGAGACAAAAAACTCTGCTGGTCAGCATGGAAGGCCGGACGGAGCCCTGGCTACTAAACAGCCAGTGTGTCTGAAGGGATCGTAGCATCTGTTGCGTTATTTACTATCTTTAACCCCTTCCATGCTCATGACGGAACGGTTCCGTCATGAGCATCGGTTGAGCTGTGCTCATGACGGAACCGTTCCATCATGGCCCCGCCCGCGCTCGAACCCTTCAGCACCGCAGAGGAATCCGCGCAGCGCTGAAGGGGTTAACAGGCTGTTTTGCTCATAGATGTTGTGGGTTAGCAAGGGATATGGTCCGATGGGAAATCCCAAACCCCAGGAGTCTTAAATTACCACTCCTACCGCTCGGCCATCTTTTTCTATCTATCTTTTTCTATCTATGGTTTTTGTGCTGATTATGAGGTAGAAACATACCTGTGGACCTGACCCGTGGATTCACTGAAATCCCCCAAATATATTTTAGGAGTATAGAAAGTTTCTAATTACATTATACTATTAAGATGCACATATTTAAAACTTTTTTACTGTTTCTTTTCAATTCCATGCTGAAATGAGCTGTTTCATCATTGTGCAAATCTGATGATACCCCTCGGAATTTGCGGAGTCGCTCAATAATAAAACTGAAAGTTTCATTTGCATTGTCTCCTGTTTAACCACACTAGGAATTCCATGCCCCCCCATATTTGCGACCATTTTGCCGGACACCCACGGGATTCGAATATGGGCTTTTCAGTTACCATACTCCAGTCCATAACGTTAGCCCAGTCGGCGATCGACGGTGGTCTTGGGGCTCTCCACAGTCGTGCAATATTTTGTTTGGCCACCATGAATCCCAGAGTGGCCCAGGTTCTTTCCTTGGCAGTCAGATTAGTGGTATCCCAAATGTTCAATAGCACCAATTTAATGTTGCACTGCACCCGTTTCCCCAATACCTCTTCCATCATGAGCACCACACTCCCCCAGTACTTCTGAATCCTGGCACACTCCCAGAGATAATGAATGAAGGTGCCCTCCTGCCCACACTGTCTCGCACAACCACCATCTTGGGTATAGCCCATATGGACCAGTGAGGTCCCTGACAAATACACCCTGTGGAAAATCTTTAATTGGACCAATCGGAATCGGGAGGAGATGGCAGCCTCACGGGGAGAAGCCACCGCGGCCCGCCACTCCTCGTCGTCCAGACCAGCCACATCGTGGTCCCATTTGCCCCTCAGAAGAGTCAGGGGATCTGGGGATGGGGACTTTAATGTTGCGCTCCTCACCGACCTTGATCACTCTGGCCCTCAATCCTCCCACCCCGTGCTGCGGCATTTCTAAACTCCACCCTTGCAGAGAACTCCCTGAACGACGCTTGGCGCCATACGCATCCCGATGCCCGTGAGGGCACTTGCGTCACCAGCACACGCGGTTGTTGGTCCCGGCTGGATCTCTGGATCTCCTCTCCTGATGCCCTTTCCTGGCTCACTTCTGTTGATCACATGGCGCAAACTCTTTTAGATCACGCGCCAGTTCGGTTCAGTTTCCGTCTACCTCTGTCCCCCGATGTGCTTTCTCCTGGCAGCTACCATCTAACGCTCTGCGTGAATGTTTCTTTTGTGACGAGATCCAGACCGCGATCATTAACTACTTTGAGCTCAATGAGGGCTCTGTGGACTCCCCTTCCACTCTTTGGGAGGGTTTCAAAGTCGTTATTCGTGGCGCATGTATCTCTAAACAGTCCGGGGTCCTACGCGCCATCCGCAACACTCTTAATAAGCTGGAATCCGAAATTAAATGCTTAGACTCCTCTAAAGCTATTTACCCTAGCCCTGTTACACTCACCCGCCTTCGTGAGAAACATACTGAATTCACAGAGGAGGCTAACAGAGAGCTCTCGTTCCTTGGTAGGGAGGCCCGGGCACGCTGTTTCAGAGAGGGCAACCAACCAGGTAAAAGCTTGGCCAACCTTCTCCGCCCGGCCCGTGCTACATCCTACATCATAGCGCTCCAGGACGGTGGCCCAGCTCGTAACCCTCTCCAGAGGAGATCAAGGCACATTTCACTGATTTTTATACGCAATTGTACACAGCAGGTTCCGCCCCCCGCGTGAGGTCCTCGACCAGTATTTCGATACCCTCAAGCTCTTATGGCTCGAAAACTATCATCGGGAATACCTGGACGAGCCCTTCTCTAAAGAGGACATTCTTGCCGCCATCAATAGCATGCCTTGTGACAAGGCCCCTGGTCTGGACGGCTTGCCCGTCTCCTTTTATAAGACTTTCGCTCCACTACTGGTGCCGCATCTGGTCGCCATGTATAATGAGTCCTTCAAGAGTGGCCAATTTCCATCTTTGCTCCGTGAGGCCATGCTGACTGTTCAACCCGGTCAAACCCCCCCGAACTGCACAACTCTTATCCCCCCCTGTCCCACATTAACATTGATAACAAGATCTTTGCCAAACTGCTAGCATGGCGTCTTTTCCCTCTCATGCCGCTCATCGCTTGCCCAGATCAGTCCGGCTTCATACCGGCCCGGGCAACCTCCCACAATCTTTGGACCATCTTTTCCGTCCTTCACCAAATCAACCCAGCTCTTCCTGCGGTGGTCGTCCTGCTTGATGCTCTCCCCCACCGCTCATCTATGGATCAATGGCATGGCATCTGATCCCATCCCCATCGGACGTGGCACCCACCAGGGGTGCCTGCTCTCACCTTTGCTATTCGCTATTGCGATGGAACCACTGGCGGCTAGACTCCAACAACACCACACACAGAGAGGAATCGGGTTTGCGGCACGCGCTCTCTTGGTTTCTATGTATGCGGACAACATCACTTTATATGTTCATCATCCCCAGGAACATCTAAGTCCGTTAGTACGCGAGATCCTACAATTTGGGGGTTATTCGGACATACAGGTCAACTGGAACAAGTCGATCCTCTTCCCTATCACGGACGCCACCACCCTTTTCACCTCGGACTATCCTTTCGTTTGGGCGTCAGGTCCCACTCGCTATTTAGGTGTCTGGTTGAGCAGAGACGTGGACGAACTCTGGAGGGCTAATTTCGGTCGTGCAGTGAACTGGCTTGAGTCAAAGATCCTCCTTTGGAGCCGGCTGCCCCTGTCGTTAGCCGGTCGAATAGCCATTGTCAAGATGGTCGTCCTTCCAAAATTCTTATATATGTACTCCTGAACATACCTGTTCCCCTCACCACCCATTTTTTTCGCAGGGTTTGCTAGTTGATCATCTCTCTTGTCTGGGCCAGCAGGCAACCCAGGATCGCATACGACGTTCTCACTGTCCCAATGTCATGTGGCGGCCTCGGCGCCCCTAACTTCAAGCTCTATGCAATGTGTGCTCATGCCAGCTTCTTGCATTTTTGGCTTCACCTCACTCCCTTTCAACCGCACGTGGCGGTCAAGGTGGATCTTGCTGCCCCATGGCCGCTCACCACTGTCCTATTTGCCTCGGCCAAACTTCCACGTACTGAAATAGACACGGTGGAGACCTTATGCTAGGCCTGGGAGGGTTTTCGTCGTTTCTCCGGTGCCCCCTTGCTTTCGGCAAACTCAATGCTGATAGTTCGGCACCCGGCTTTTCCTCCTCTCCAACCATCTGGCATGGCTAAACATGCCACTTGCCTCGGGCTGAATACGATAGCGGATCTCTATCCGGCGAATATGTTCCAATCCCTGGCGGAGGACTCCGGCCCCATGGACACTCTGCTGTTTTATCAGTTATGGGCCATCTGTAAGGAGTTACACCCTGCGTTCCCTTTGCCTCCCACCTTGATGACCGCTCTGGAGTTTCTGTATTCGTCTTCCTCCCCTCGGAAGTTGGTAACCAAACTCTATGCCCTTACGCTAGCAGCCACCTCCATCTCCACTGATCGTGCTAGTGTGGCGTGGGGCGAGGACCTTGGCATAGATATATCTCAAGCTGATTGGCTATACTGTTGTAAGCAGACTAAGCGATTGTCTCCTAACTATCGCCTGCACCTTATCCATTTCAAATACTTGCATAGTCTCTACCGCACTCCTGTTCAGTTGCACAAGCTGGGACTTATTCCCAGTGATAGATGTCTACGCTGTTCAGCTCCTGCAGCAGATTTCGCTGACCTTGCCTGGTTGTGCCCCAAGGCCTCCTGGCGCGAGGTTTGTTCTGCTATATCAGAGATCACCTCCTCGCCGATTCAGCCTGACCCCCGCTCTGCCTCCTCGGCTTTGTTAAATTTTGCCCAGACGCTTCCCGCTGTCTAATTGCCATGCTGCTGGTCCTCGCACGGCGCAGGGTTTCCATGTGTTGGGGTCGCAAACCTGCACCTAAATTCGCTCAATGGCACGAGGATACATCGCGCTGCCAGACCCTGCTAACTGAATTCTTGGACCTTATGCCTGCTAGATCTCGCCCACTCGACATATGGGGGTCCCTTGACTCATACCTCCTTGCTCATTCCTCTCAGCATCTGGCTTCCTCTCCCGCGCTCCCCGCCGGCACTCTGCCGCGGCGGCCGCCGGTGTAGGACAGTAATTGGCCTCCCCCTGCCCCTTTTTGTTCTCAGCAGGGCCTGCTTCTCCCCCGAGACTTGTGCATCTCATTCCAATGGCTGTTTCCTGTCCAAATGTGTCTGTGTAACATTTGCCATGCTGCCTTTTTATGATTTTCTGAGCTATTGGTCCCCTTTATGATTATCAATTGTGCTCATATGTATGGTGCTTTGTTTCAGTGCAAGAATGCAATTTGCTTATGCAATTTTGTCAATAAAGGTTTTTGAAAAATAAAAAGAAATTTAAAAAAGGTAAGGAATCTATCACTAACTAATGTTTATTACAGGTATATCGTTACTGAAGGTAAGTAACTTGTTCAATACATCATTAAAGTTACTAGTAGTTACTTAGAGGTTGCATTTGAGTTTTATGTGTCTCCACCTCTTCGCATTAGTGGGTGGAAACACATACTCCTATTATTAGGTGTAATTTTCGTTCTGGAGTTTCTGAATTACACTTTGGTAGATATTTATGTCTATGTGTAAATCTAGTGGTGTGTCGAGTTGACTGCCTAGATCTTTACTTTTACAAATCAGGTCCTATGTTTGCTGCCATTTCCATGCCATCACAAAAGGCTAACACTATTTTTTAAAACAAATGGTATGCACGTCTTACCACTGCAACAGCCGGCGATTGTAGTAGCTCTGTTGGCATCATCACACTGAAATATGCAACGTTGATCATTACGTAGCTAAATGTTACCACTGGAATCCCAATTATTATTGACAGAGGTAGATTTCTAGAACAATGGCAGAAAAAAGTTTTTGCATTAGTGACAAGTGAACTGAATAACAGAAAAAATGAACAACATTTGGGAGATTATTGAAGGCACCAGACAAATTGAAATACCGTAGCACACAGAATACATACTGGAATAGCAATTACAAGCAATAAAAGAAAACTGAGACTCCCGATAAACCAGGATAAATTCCTTTTCTACCATTAGGCAAGACTATGCGGCCGCCTAGGGCGGCAAAAGGGGGAAACATTTTTTAATTCGAAGGCAGCAGCACCTGATTGTGAGTGCAAGCGCACCTGCTTGTACATGTTGCGCAGCGTTGAGCTCACCCTTGCATAGTGGTGTTTGGAGCGGGCCGGCAGTTCCAGTGTGTGGGTCCCCAGGGCCGTCAATCTTGTAGCATGGGAAAGCGCTACCAATGAGGGCCCTGGATCATTTAGTCAGTGACGGTGACGCGCACGTCGCACCACCCTCTCTCTCGGCGCACGGGGGACGGACTGTCTGTGTCGGTTCAGGTAAGGTGATGGTGCAGTTTCTTTCTCTTGCTGATTTTTGCTGACGGGGAGAAGTTGAACATGGCCCTCTGGGAAAGGGCTGGCATGCCGCACGCCAGAAACAGAGTTTTCACAAACGCCACCATTCCCTCCCCATCCCATGCTCCATCGCATACAGGTACTACAAACGTGTGCTGCAAAACCCCATCCCCACCATGTGGAACTGGGTCAGAGCACTGCTGGGTGTAGCCCCTCTCAGGAAAGTGGCAGACGGGCTGCAGAAGTGATTCAGCGAGAACTATTGATGCAAGTGCAGCAAGCCTGCCCTTGTAGGGAAGCTCGCTGCTGGAGACGGGCTGTGTAGGCTGCCGCGGTTGAGTGTCTCTGAGTTGGCCACATGCCTGCTTGCAGTAAGCTCCAAAGATGGCCCTTTGGGAAGGCGGTAACTCTGTTCTAGCCACACAAGGATCAGAGTTCTCCAAAAACCAGCAAAACAGGCGCTCAGGTGCTTGCATTTGATCTTCCGACTCTGCCAACGCTGGGAGAAGACGCACTGCCCTGCCATGGGCACCTGGCATCTGACTCGGTTGGTTCTCGGAGATGCAGGGTGATGGTCCAAGGCCAGTGTGCAGAGACTGTTTCCTGTAGCACTGCGGTGAAGCAGGTCTGCTATTTTCAAGTCTTATCCCTGCGAAAGAAACTATCATTCTGCAAAGGCAAGTAAGTTGTTGGTCTCTTGCATGTGTGTCGACAAGATTAGTGTTTGTCTGCGTGCGTGTGTTTACTTAAGATGGCGGTTCCCGGTGCACACACAGTGGCATGGTTTGAGAGGGTTTCTTGCATCAAGCGTAGACGAGCATTTGAGTACGTTTCACACACTCTTCTTTTTAGTAGCTCTTTGAAGTTATTGCTAGTGACCTTCTGAGTACCCCAAACTGTAAGGTGTCCATGGTAGAAGTGGAGTGTTCCAGGTCACATTTTGTGGCCTAGACCTCAGTGAGTATTGTTTATACCTACAACTAACAAGTAGAGTACACAGAACATTTGTAAGCTGACTTTAGTATGTACCAAACGCATTTCAGATATTAGTGTGACAATAGCCATTGTATTCCAAGTTATTACGTTAGTCATGTTTTAGGGGTTCTGATGACCTACGTTTCCTGGATAGAGTGCAACCCTTACACTCAATGAGTGTCAGAGGGATATCACTGCAGACTCTAAGTGAAACAAAGTTGTCTTCTGTCTGCCAAACGCGACTCGGAAACATGATGGGAAACGTAGAGGGAAATGCATAAGAAGGTTGTACAGGCACTAAAAAGGGCTGAAATTTGGAATGGGTAAAAAGGAACATTTTAAGGTCCATCAATTTGATCTGATCTAGATAGAAATAAAAAATGTTTGTTAAGGGACAGTTCTGTAGCAGTAATAATTCTGAGAGTGGAGCTTGGAGTCTTGTTTAAAAAAAAAAAGCATTCCTTGTCATTTTCAGACAATGTTATTTGCTTCACGTATTTTTTTGCTTGGTAGTAAAAAGGAGGGGTGGCATTTTTCATTTCTCGCCTAGAGAGGCAAAACACCTAGAAACGACCCTGACCACACCCACATTTTGGGAAAACCACACTAGTCACTTTGATCCTGGCTAATGGTGCAGAAAGGTGGAAAGATCATTGGTGCCTTATATAATGTCAGAAGCAAATGTGCCAGCTCTTTCTGTTGCACAATAGGAAAGAGTAATAGAAGAAGCAGTTCATTCACCCGAAAGGAGAGTGATGTGTGGAACTGGTTTGTTGCACCTTCTGGAGAGAAGAAAGTCACTGTCAGAAACAGTGAAGGCAAGCTGTGTGGGAAACAGTTTTCCAGAGGTACTATGAAGAAGCACATTTATGGCAGATCATCCATGTGGAAGCACATCAAGAGCAACCATGAGCATGCGTATTCAAGAAAGGTGAGGAAGAGAGCAACATTCTCTACTGACGCAGGAGCATCATCATCTACGCTCGTCCAATCTTCTGCAAATAACATTCCATCAACTGCACTGAGCTTAAACAAATGGTTGTTCCTGGTTCCAGGTGCCAAGAGCTTGTATTGAAAGAAATTAAAGACATTATCACAATGTTGGAGAAGGTGAAGCACACCATTATTTATTTCTTTTGTTTGATTTGCCATATATCATTCTCAAAGCACATGCACAGGAACCATAAGTGTGCTTATGTTACAGTTCTAAAAAAGACCGGAAGTTCCTCAAGTGACGGAGGAGCAGGAACATGTGCTCTCAGCCAACTAACTGTCTGTGAACATTATAACTCCATTAACCTGCATAGAAGTTAAAATAGGGGTTGTTCATTTTATGAAGTCCCAAGACGTTGTCAGTTAAAAATACGAGAACATTATCATCATGTTCAAGAAACAGAAGAGTCTCCATTAACGATTTTGTTTCCTTTTTACTTACTGTTTTAAAACAGATTTCTTTAATATGCAACTCTTTTGCATACATTTTCATTACTTGCACTTTTACTATGCTATATACTGCATTTTTTGCCAAATAAATAAAAGTTATAAAAAAATTAACACATTTTCCATAAAGTGCTGTGTCTATGCTCCTATTATTGTCTTGCTGTATCAGTGTTTTAATAAGTGTGTGCATGGATGTCTAAGTGTATGTGTTAGTGTGTGCCCGGGTGTTTTATTGTATGAATGAATGAATGTCTGCATGGGTGTGTCCGTGTATGTGTTAGTTTGTGCCTGCATGTGTAAGTGCACGTTAGTGTGTGCCTCGGCGTGTCAGTGTATGAATAAGTGTGTCCCTGGGTGTGTCAGTGTGTGTGTGTGTGTGTGCCTCAGCGAGTCAGTGTATGTATATGTGTGTGCCTGGGTATGTCAGTGTTTAAATAAGAGTGTGGGTTTGTTAGTGTATCCATCAGTATGTGCATGGGTGTAACATTTTATGTGATAGTATGTCTCTCGGTGTGTCAGTTTTTAGGGGGGCGTGGCTTGACGCGCGACCAAGATGGCCGCGAGCCTGTAGAGCTCCGTCTTGTCGGTGCCTTCATCCTGTGATTTCTCCTGCAATGGGCCCCTTCTGGGCGCTGTGAGCTGGGGTAGGGGTGGCCCATTCATCTCCCGACACATCGGCGTGACGATCGGCACGCGCGGTTGCTGTGCGGAGACCCGCGGCTGCCTGCAGACTGAGACCGGCGGCCGAGGGGTGGGGCTGGAGCCCTGCTGACGGCCGCGCGCCCGACTACACGCCGCGGCTCGCCGAGTGCTCTTTGGGCCGCGGCGGTTGCGGCGCCGGACGTGGCGACATGGCGGTGTGGCAACGATCGTAGCCCTGAAGGGATGCCGCGGATCTGAGGAGGTCTGCGCCCTGTATGCACGCCGTGGTACGCCTGCACTTGGGGGATGAGTGGAGCGGGCGGAGACCTGCGCTGAGTACGCTGGAGGCAGTCGGCCTTGGACGGGGGACTCATCGGCCGGACATAACAGGAGCGGGATACCCCTGACGCTCCAGTCGGAGGCGCTCTACAGTCCTGTGCTCACCAGAGCATAGTCACCTGGATACAGAGGGAGAGGAGACTTGCTCCTTGGTGCGGCGCCCGGCTGCCTGCCCCGTGGAGACGGCAGCGGACAAGAGGAACGACGACGCGGCAGTACCTATACCCCTGGACACTCGACTACCGAGTGGGAGTGCCGTGGAGGTAACGGGGGGACCCGAACGTGGTGTGCTGCGCGGAGCCCACAGATAGCAGCCATTTTGCTGTCACCCCCACCGCAGGCACCGGGAACGAGGCAATCTGTGGTGGGTCATTGCTAGAGGCTGACTGGAGGTGTTCCGGCGCCAATCTGCGGGCAGTGGAGTGGGGGCCCCAACTGTGCCTCACCGCGATGTGAGGCGCCGGCAGAGCCCGGTTCCACGGGCGTGAAGGTACACGCGTGAGGGGGCAGGATCGTGGAGGACCACGGAAGTGCGCAGCTGGTTACCTTAAGAGACCGCGGCGGTCCTGTGCCCCAGGGAGAGATAAGGAGTACATCCCCCAACCAGAGGTCGCCCAGTTGCCCAAGTTGGTCTTGGATGCTCGCTTTTGGCGCTGCGGGTCTGCGAGTGTAGCAGTGGGCCTGCGAGGGCGGCGGTTTTGGGGAGAAGAGACCTGCAGCGGCTGGGCTCGGCTTGTCTATTGGTTACCTGGACCGCGGGCGGATGCCCATTGCACAGCAGCTGGTCATGGGCCGGCCACGCAACGCTCCGAGGGACAGCCAGGCCCCGGCTGCCAACCCGGGCCACGTCCCAGAGCCTAGAGACCCTGGCGCGGCCCCACAAACTGAGCTGCTGGCAACTAAGTTGGATTCGGTGCTAGCCGCAGTGGAGCGGATCGGCTCCACACTCGAGCAGACGAAGTCATCGCTGGAGGCCCGCATCGATAAGGTCACGGTCCACTTCACCCTGCTCCACGCGGATCACCGCAAGTTGGCGGATAAGGTGACTCTGCAGGGGCAAACTCTTCAGGAAGTGCAACCTGTAGTAAACACCCACACAGCCGCTCTCCAAGACTTAATTGACCGCGTCCATGCCTTGGAAGATCGTGTGGACGATGCAGAAGGGCGTTCTCGGCGCAGTAATGTGCGAGTGGTGGGCCTGCCAGAGGGCGAGGAGGGGCGACAGCCGGAGCACTATCTGGTAGAGTGGCTGCGCAATTTGATTGGACCTGAGAAACTCTCGCCACACTTTGTAGTGGAACGAGCCCACATGGTTCCAACACAGAGGCCCAGCCCAGGGTCTCGACCTCGGCCCTTCCTGTTTAAGCTCCTTAACTACCGGGACAGAGATGTGGTGCTCCGCGAGACCAGGAGGATTGGAGATATCACCGTTGGTAGTGGGCAGGTGCAATTCTTCCCGGACTATACCGCTCTGGTGCAGAAGCGCCGCAGCAACTATCTGGCGGTAAAGCGCCGACTGCGTGAGCTGGAGATATCATATGCGCTGCTGTTCCCCTCACGTCTACGGGTGGTTACCACTGATGGCACTCACTTTTTCGATACCCCATCCGAGGTCTGGGACTGGTTGGAAGAAACTGGGCGCAGTAATGGCCAGCGACCGCAGGGTTTGGAGACAACCACGCAACGCAGCAGGAGGTCTCGGCGACGCAGGGGGAAAGGACCCCGGCGGGAGGAGGACGGGGACTGGGGGTGGCTCCCAGCCTGGAGAGGAGTAGAATGGAACGACAAGAAGCATTGGCAGCGGTGGCCACTCTCGGATCCCCAGAAGGTAAGAGAGGAGAGACCACCCGGGAGCGGGGTGACCCGGGTGGTCTTCCCCGTCCACTGTGATCTCGGATGACCAGCTGATGCCACTGGTCACCCCCCAGACATCGGAGCACGTAATGTAGCGTGTGGGCAAGGGGGAGACTGTGTTTACTGAAGTGCGTAACCCCCAGAGGCGGGCTCTGAAACCCGAAGACTGACACCTCTTGGTTCAAGCCCGTGTGGTCAGCGGAGTGGTGAGATATGGACAGGGGGGGACTTGTTGATGGATCTCGGAGGGGTCGGCAAGGAAGGGGAGATGGGGAGGCAGCCAGGTTCATACTCCTTTGCAGCAGTATGGGTACCTGTGACGATGTATGCTCGCACCCGTAAGATTATGTAGCGGGGGCCATACACTCCCTGCACTTGCGCTGCGCCACGGTTAAGGGAGTCCCTTACACCACATATACACAGGCACATTTGTAGGGGAGCACCCACGCGTGGCGACTGCTGTTCCCCTCACGTCTACGGGTGGTTACCACTGATGGCACTCGCTTTTTCGATACCCCATCCGAGGTCTGGGACTGGTTGGAAGAAACTGGGCGCAGTAATGGCCAGCGACCGCAGGGTTTGGAGACAACCACGCAACGCAGCAGGAGGTCTCGGCGACGCAGGGGGAAAGGAGTCCCTTACTCCACATATACACAGGCACCTTTGTAGGGGAGCACCCACGCGTGGCGACTAAAACTCGCCAGCCCCATTAGCCGCCATTGGGCTTAGTTACGCTTTGTGAGCATTGCCTCATGGTTTGGACGAATACCCGTAGAGGGGTTCGCCCTAGCGGTTACTTCGGCCTTGGTGGCTTGTTTATGCACACGGTTCTATGTTTGTGCGTTGTTGTTTTGATGGGTTTTCATTGCAGCTCACTAGATTGTCATGCGAAGGCCCACTGCTCCTCGCCCTGGAGGGGCGTCCCTAGCCACTGCCACAGACTTACACTTAGGATTTCCGCATGGCCGTTACGAATATAGTCACATGGAATGTTCGAGGTATGCATACACCGGCGCATAGATACTCCTTCTATGCCTACATGCAGCTACACGCAGTGGCCATAGCTCTCCTGCAGGAAACGCACATGACGTCGAGGGAACTGGGCAGGTTGCGCGCGCGCTGGAGGGGGCAGGTATATGGCACTACCTGTTCGGCGCACACTAGAGGCACGCTGATATGGGTGAGGGCAGGAACCCCGTTTGTCTGTTTGGAGGCGCTGGTAGACCCAGGTGGGAGGTACACCCTAGTACACGGGAGAATTGATGGGCAGCAGGTGCTACTGGGATCCCTCTATGCGCCGAACGTGGAGCAATCCTCCTACCTGGCCAGTCTGTCGGCGGTGCTGGCGCCGTATGCTGGCCTTCACTGGCTCCTGGGGGGAGACTTTAACTCAGTACTTGATGTGCACATGGACCGGTCCTTCCCGCCACTGCGGGGCACACAGGTGGGGTCGAATGCAAGAGCTCTGGCCACCTGGTTGTCACACTGGACTCTGATTGACTTGTGGCGGAACGTCCACCCTGATGATCGCGTATATTCATACTATTCAGCGGTCCACGGCCTCCATGTCCGGTTCCTGTTCAACCACACCCAGGTTTTGGGAACACCACATCCAAAACAGTCACTTTGATCCTGGATGTTGGTGCAGAAAGGCGGAAAGCTCATTGGTGCCTTACATAATGGCAGAAGCAAATTTGCCAGCTCTTCTCATGCACAAGAGGAAGAAGGAGTAATAGAAGAAGAAATTGCATCCACCGGAAAGGAAAGTGATGTGGGGAACTGGTTTGTTGCACCTGCTGGAGAGAAGAAAGTCACTGCCAGATAAGGTGAATGTAAGCTGTGTGGGAAGCAGCATTCTAGAGGTACTATAAAGAAGTATTGTTATGGCACAAGGTCCATGTTGAAGCACATTGAGAGCAACCATGAGCATGCGTATTTAAGAATGGTGAGGGAGAGAGCAACATCCTCCACTTACGCAGGAGCATCATCATCTACGCTATGCCAAAAATCTGCAAATAATAACATTCCACCAGCAGCACTGAGCTTAGACGAATGGTCGTTCATTGTTCCAAGTGCCAAGAGCTTATATCGAAAGAAAATTAAGACATTATCACAATGTTGGAGAAGGTGTAGAGCATCCTTGTTAATTGTTTTGTTTGTTTTGCCAAATCATCATTCTCAAAGCACATGAACAGGAGGCGTAAGTGTGCTTATGTTACAGTTCTAAAAAGGACCGCAAGTTTCTCAAGTGATGGAGGAGCAGGAACATGTACCCTCAGTCAATCGTCGGTGAACATTAAAACCACATCAACCTGCACTGAAGTTAAAATAGTGGTTGTTCTTTTTGTGAAGTCCCAAGACATTGTCATTTTAAAATACGGGGACATTATCATCATGTTCAAGAAACAGAAGAGTCTCCATTGTAAATTTTTAAATTTTTCTTACTGTTTTAAAACAGTAAACTTTTTATTATGCTACTCTTTTGCATACAATTTCATTGTTTGCACTTTTACTATGCTATATATAGCATTTTGTTTGCAAAATACAAATTTTAAGTTATTAGAAAATGACCACATTTTCCATAAAGAGCTGTGTCTATGCTCTTATTATTGTCTTGCTGTATCAGTGTTTTAATAAGTGTGTGTGTGAATGACTAAGTGTATGCGTTAATGTGTGACTGGGTGTGTCAGTGTATAAACAAATGTCTGCATGGTTGTGTCAGTGTATGTGTTAGTGTGTGCCTGCATTTGTAAGTGCATATGTCAGTGTGTGCCTCGGTATGCCAGTATATGAAGACGCGTGTCACAGTGTGTGCGTGCCTCAGTGTTTCAGTGTATGTATTTGTGTGTGCCTGGGTATGTCAGTGTTTAAATAGGTGTGTGCCTGAATGTGTCAGTGTATGTCTTATGGTGTGTCTGGATGTGTCACTATATGAAAGAGTGTGTGCATGGGTGTGTCAGCAAATATTTCAATGTATGACTGGGTGTGTCAGTGTATGCATCACTGTGTCCCTGTGTGTGTCAGTGTATGTATCGGTATGCACCTAGGTGTATCAGTGTGTATGTGTTAATGTCGGCCTGAAATTGTCAGTGTTTAAATAAGTCTGTCTTGATGTGTCAGTGAATGCTTCTGTATGTATATAGCTGTATTGGTTTATGTGATAGTGTCTTTGTGTGTCAGTATTTTAGTAAGTGTGTGCGTGGGTGTGTCAATATATACGTTAGTGAGTACCTGGGTGAGTCAGTGTATGTTTTAGTGTGCGCCTGAGTTTGTCAGTGTTTAAATAAGTGTGAGGGTGTGTTAGTGTATGCATCAGTATGTGCATGAGTGTATCAGTTTATGTGATAGTTCATGTCTCATTGTTTAAATAAGTATGTGCCTAGTTGTGTCAGTTTATGGTTCAGTGTGTGTGTGGGTGTGTGTTAGTGCATGAATGACTGTGTGCTTGGGTGTGTCAATGTATTCATCAACATGTATTCAGATGCAAACATCCCTGAATGTGTCATGTCTCTGCAACTTAGAGGGGCCTCACACATTCCCTTCCTGCCCAGGGCCCAAACATCCTAGAACAGGCGCTGATTACACCGAGTCAGCACCTGGTTCTCTTCACAGAGCTTTAATTACTGCCACTAAATTGTAAGCAAACCTTGGTTCTTCAAACAAGCAGTCTATAATGTAATAAAATAAAGAAATTGCACGATCGCACCCACACTGATTAACAAAGTATGGAGGACAATCAGTTAAATCCGTTCTCTTGGAGTATCTCCTTTAAGTACTGTACATCACAGTGGGGGGTGGCAAAACTAACATTTTGGAAAGAGAGCCTGTCTTTTCCTTATCTTGTCCAGGAGGGGGTGAGGAGCCCTACCCCACCCTGGAAGAGACCAAGATGATACTAGAATACTGCATGCCCACCCCTGTGCCCACCCTGGTGGATGAGAGTGAAAGGGAGGGTATATGGACAAAAGGATGAATAGATGAGTGAAGGAGTGAAAGGATAGATGGATGAGAGAAAGGATGGATGAGTGATAGGGTCAATGGATGAATTCATGAGTAGATGGATGGGTGGATAGATGGATGGATGGAAGGAAGGATGGCTAAGTGAAAGGGTCGAAGGAGAGAGAAAGGGAGGATGGAAGGATGACTGAAAGGGTGGATGGGTGGAAGGATGAGTGACTGGGTGGATGGATGAGTAAGTCAAAGGATGGCTGGATGGGTGAAACGATAAATGGCTGGATGGATGAGTGAATGGCTGGATGGGTAGAATAGTGGATGGATAAGTGTACAGATGGATAGGATGAAAGGGTAGATGGATGGATGAGTGAAATGATAGATGGCAGGATACATGATGGATAGGTTTGCAAATGGTTGAATATGTTTGGGTATGGCTGGGCTTACTTATATACTATTGCGCGACCTCCTCTGATGTGTCTGTAAAATGTACTTATTGTCCTGAAGTTTTGTCCTGAATTTTGACCTCCTGTCCTGAATTTGTGTCCTGAATTTTGACCCTGTGTCCTGAATTTTTACACTCACCGTCCTGAATTAGCACCAATGCCAGTTGGTCACCCTAGGTGTTACTGCCAGGTGCCATTCGGTATCCTATGCTGATGTGCGCCTCTGCTTTCAAAACCCACTACTTGTCGTGACTTACAAGGTGGTGTTACTGTCAGGTTCCTCGTGATTTCTTATCCTCCTATCCACAGTTTATAGCATTGCGCAAAAATATCACCCATGTTAACTGTCACCTGCTGCCGAGTGCTGTCTCCCTGTAGTGGGAGGTTCTGCTGTCAGATACTCCACTCCCACCGCAACGTCACGTGCCCTGCTGCTCTGAGGTGCCCCTTCTGCAGCGGATTTTTTTTTTTTTTGTCATTCCTGGCA
>NW_028187782.1:0-33000 GCF_964204655.1 Triturus cristatus
ACCTGCAAGTTCTGACAGACCATGAACTGAAGTAATGGTACTCAGTGAATGGCCACCTCCAGGCCACCAGAGGAGGAACCTGCAGGTGATGACAGGCCGTGAACTGAAGTAATGGTACTCAGTGAATGGCAACCTCCAGGCCACCAGAGGAGGAACCTGCAAGTGATGACAGGCCGTGAACTGAAGTAATGGTACTCAGTGAATGGCCACCTTCAGGCCACCAGAGGAGGAACCTGCAAGTTACGACAGGCCATGAACTGAAGTAATGATACTCAGTGAATGGCCACCTCCAGACCTCCAGAAGAGGAACCTGCAACTTATGACAGACCATGAACTGAAGTAATGGTACTCAGTGAATGGCCACCTCCAGGCCACCAGAGGAGGAACCTGCAAGTGATGACAGGCCATTAAATGAAATAATGGTATTCAGTGAATAACCATCTCCAGGCCACCAGAGACGGAACCTGCAAGTTATGACAGACCATGAACTGAAATAATGGTACTCAGTGAAAGTCCACCGCCAGGCCACCAAAGGAGGAACCTGCAAGTTATGACAGACCATGAACTGAAGTAATGGCACTCAGTGAATGTCCACCTCCAGACGAGGAACCTGCAATTTATGACAGACCATGAACTGAAGTAATGGTACTCAGTGAATGGCCACCTCCAGGCCACCTGAGGAGAACCTGCAGGTGATGACAGGCCGTAAACTGAAGTAATGGTACTCAGTGAATGGCAACCTCCAGGCCACCAGAGGAGAAACCTGCAAGTGATGACAGGCCGTGAACTGAAGTAATGGTACTCAGTGAATGGCCACCTTCAGGCCACCAGAGGAGGAACCTGCAAGTTACGACAGGTCATGAACTGAAGTAATGGTACTCAGTGAATGGCCACCTCCAGGCCACCAGAGGAGGAACCTGCAAGTGATGACAGGCCGTTAACTGAAGTAATGGTACTCAGTAAATGGCCACCTTCAGGCCACCAGAGGAGGAACCTGCAAGTTACGACAGGCCATGAACTAAAGTAATGGTACTCAGGGAATGGCCACAACCAGACCTCCAGAAGAGCAACCTGCAAGTTACGACAGACCATGAACTGAAGTAATGGTACTCAGAGAATGGCCACCTCCAGGCCACGTAAGGAGGAACCTGCAAGTTATGACAGGCAATGAACAGAAATAATGGTACTCAGTGAATGGACACCTCCAGAAGAGGAACCTGCAAGCGATGACCGGCAATAAACTGAAGTAATGGTACTCAGTGAATGTGCACCGCCAGGCCACCAGAGGAGGAACCTGCAAGTTATGTCAGGCAATGAACTGAAGTAATGGTACTCAGTGAATGGCCACCTCCAGGCCACCAGAGGAGGAACCTGCAAGTTATGACAGGCAATGAACTGAACTAATGGTACTCAGTGAATGTGCACCGCCAGGCCACCAGTGGAGGAACCCGCAAGTTATGACAGACCATGAACTGAAGTAATGGTACTCAGTGAATGTCCACCTCCAGACGAGGAACCTGCAAGTTCTGACAGACCATGAACTGAAGTAATGGTACTCAGTGAATGGCCACCTCCAGGCCACCAGAGGAGGAACCTGCAGGTGATGACAGGCCGTGAACTGAAGTAATGGTACTCAGTGAATGGCAACCTCCAGGCCACCAGAGGAGGAACCTGCAAGTGATGACAGGCCGTGAACTGAAGTAATGGTACTCAGTGAATGGCCACCTTCAGGCCACCAGAGGAGGAACCTGCAAGTTACGACAGGCCATGAACTGAAGTAATGATACTCAGTGAATGGCCACCTCCAGACCTCCAGAAGAGGAACCTGCAACTTATGACAGACCATGAACTGAAGTAATGGTACTCAGTGAATGGCCACCTCCAGGCCACCAGAGGAGGAACCTGCAAGTGATGACAGGCCATGAACTGAAATAATGGTATTCAGTGAATAACCATCTCCAGGCCACCAGAGACGGAACCTGCAAGTTATGACAGACCATGAACTGAAATAATGGTACTCAGTGAAAGTCCACCGCCAGGCCACCAAAGGAGGAACCTGCAAGTTATGACAGACCATGAACTGAAGTAATGGCACTCAGTGAATGTCCACCTCCAGACGAGGAACCTGCAATTTATGACAGACCATGAACTGAAGTAATGGTACTCAGTGAATGGCCACCTCCAGGCCACCTGAGGAGAACCTGCAGGTGATGACAGGCCGTAAACTGAAGTAATGGTACTCAGTGAATGGCAACCTCCAGGCCACCAGAGGAGAAACCTGCAAGTGATGACAGGCCGTGAACTGAAGTAATGGTACTCAGTGAATGGCCACCTTCAGGCCACCAGAGGAGGAACCTGCAAGTTACGACAGGTCATGAACTGAAGTAATGGTACTCAGTGAATGGCCACCTCCAGGCCACCAGAGGAGGAACCTGCAAGTGATGACAGGCCGTTAACTGAAGTAATGGTACTCAGTAAATGGCCACCTTCAGGCCACCAGAGGAGGAACCTGCAAGTTACGACAGGCCATGAACTAAAGTAATGGTACTCAGGGAATGGCCACAACCAGACCTCCAGAAGAGCAACCTGCAAGTTACGACAGACCATGAACTGAAGTAATGGTACTCAGAGAATGGCCACCTCCAGGCCACGTGAGGAGGAACCTGCAAGTTATGACAGGCAATGAACAGAAATAATGGTACTCAGTGAATGGACACCTCCAGAAGAGGAACCTGCAAGCGATGACCGGCAATAAACTGAAGTAATGGTACTCAGTGAATGTGCACCGCCAGTCCACCAGAGGAGGAACCTGCAAGTTGTGACAGTCAATGAACTGAAGTAAAGGTACTCAGTGAATGACCTATTCCAGGCCACCAAAGGAGGAGCCTGCAAGTGATGACAGGCAATTAACTAAAGTAATGGTACTCAGTGAATGTCCACCGCCAGGCCACCAGAGGAGGAACCTGAAAGTGATGACAGACCATGAACTGAATTAATGGTACTCAGGGAATGTCCACGTCCAGACGAGGAACCTGCAAGTTATGACAGACCATGAACTGAAGTAATGGTACTCAGCGAATGGCCACCTCCAGGCCACCATAGGAGGAACCTGCAAGTGATGACAGGCCGTGAACTAAAGTAATGGTACTCAGTGAATGGCCACCTCCAGGCAAACAGAGGAGGAACCTGCCAGTGATGTCAGGCCGTGAACTGAAGTAATGATACTCAGTGAATGGCCACCTCCAGAAGAGGAACCTGCAAGCGATGACCGGCAATGAACTGAAGTAATGGTACTCAGTGAATGTGCACCGCCAGACCACCAGAGGAGGAACCTGCAAGTTATGACAGGCAATTAACTGAAGTAATGGTCCTCAGTGAGTGGCCACTACCAGGCCGCCAGAGGAGGAACCTGCAAGTTATGTCAGGCAATGAACTGAAGTAATGGTACTCAGTGAATGGCCACCTCCTGGCCACCAGAGGAGGAACCTGCAAGTGATGACAGGCCGTGAACTGAAGTAATGGTACTCAGGGAATGGCCACAACCAGACCTCCAGAAGAGGAACCTGCAAGTTACGACAGACCATGAACTGAAGTAATGGTACTCAGTGACTGGCCACCTCCAGGCCACGTGAGGAGGAACCTGCAAGTTATGACAGGCAATGAACAGAAATATTGGTACTCAGTGAATGTGCACCGCCAGACCACCAGAGGAGGAACCTGCAAGTTATGACAGACAATGAACTGAAGTAATGGTCCTCAGTGAGTGGCCACCTCTAGGCCACCAGAGGAGGATCCTGCAAGTTATGTCAGGCAATGAACTGAAGTAATGGTACTCAGTGAATGGCCACCTCCAGGCCACCAGAGGAGGAACCTGCAAGTTATGACAGGCAATGAACTGAAGTAATGGTACTCAGTGAATGGCCACCTCCAGGCAACCAGAGGAGGAACCTGCAAGTGATGTCAGGTCGTGAACTGAGGTAATGGTACTCAGTGAATGGCCACCTCCAGAAGAGGAACCTGCAAGCGATGACCGGCAATGAACTGAAGTAATGGTACTCATTGAATGTCCACGTCCAGACCTCCAGAAGAGGAACCTGCAAGTTATGACAGACCATGAACTGAAGTAATGGTAATCAGTGAATGGCCACCTCCAGGCCACCAGAGGAGGAACCTGCAGGTGATGACAGGCCGTGAACTGAAGTAATGGTACTCAGTGAATGGCCACCTTCAGGCCACCAGTGGAGGAACCTGCAAGTTATGAGAGACCATGAACTGAAGTAATGATACGCAGTGAATGGCCATCTCCAGGCCACCAGATGAGGAACCTGCAAGTTATGACAGACTGTGAACTGAAGTAATGGTACTCAGTGAAAGTCGACCGCGAGGCCACCAGAAGAGGAACCTGCAAGTTATGACTGACCATAAACTGAAGTAATGGTACTCAGTGAATGTCCACCTCCAGACCTCCAGAAGAGGAACCTGCAAGTTATGACGGACCATGAACTGAAGTAATGGTACTCAGTGAATGGCCACCTCCAGGCCACCAGAGGAGGAACCTGCAAGTGATGACAGGCCATGAACTGAAGTAATGGTACCCAGTGAATGTCTACCGCCAGGCCACCACAGGAGGAAACTGCAAGTTATGAGAGACCATGAACTGAAGTAATGATATTCAGCAGTGAATGTCCACCGCCAGGTCACCAGAGGAGGAACCTGCAAGTAATGACAGGCCATGAACTGAAGTAATGCTACTTAGTGAATGTCCACCTCCAGGCCACCAGAGGAGGAACCTGCAAGTTACGACAGGCCGTGAATTGAAGTAATGGTACTCAGTGAATGGCCACCTCCAGGCCACCAGAAGAGGAACCTGCAAGCGATGACTCGCAATGAACTGAAGTAATGGTACTCAGGGAATGGCCACCTCCAGGCCACCAGAGGAGGAACCTGCAAGTTATGACAGACCATGAACTGAAGTAATGGTACTCAGTGAATGTCCACCGCCAGGCCACCAGAGGAGGAACCTGCAAGTTATGACAGACCATGAACTGAAGTAATGGTACTCAGTGAATGTCCACCGCCAGGCCACAAGAGGAGGAACCTGCAAGTTATGACAGACCATGAACTGAATTAATGGTACTCAGTGAATGGCCACCTTCAGTCCACCAGAGGAGGAACCTGCAAGTTACGACAGGACATGAACTGAAGTAATGGTATTCAGTGAATGGCCACCTCCAGACCTCAAGGAGAGGAACCTGCAAGTTGCGACAGACCATGAACTGAAGTAATGGTACTCAGTGAATGGCCACCTCCAGAAGAGAAACCTGCAAGCTACGACAGACCATAAACTGAGTAATGGTACTCAGTGAATGGCCACCTCCAGGCCACCAGAGGAGGAACCTGCAAGTGATGACAGGCCGTGAACTGAAGTAATGGTAGTCAGTGAATGGCCACCTTCAGAAGAGGAACCTGCAAGCGAAGACCGGCAATGAACTGAAGTAATGGTACTCAATGAATGTGCACCGCCAGGCACCAGAGGAGGAATCTACAAGTTGTGACAGGCAATGAACTGAAGTAATGGTACTCAGTGAATGACCTATTCCAGGCCACCAAAGGAGAAACCTGCAAGTGATGACAGGCAATGAACTGAAGTAATGGAACTCAGTGAATGGCCACCTCCAGGCCACCAGAGGATGAACCTGCAAGTGATGACAGGCCATGAACTGAAGTAATGGTACCCAATGAATTTCCACCACCAGGCCACCAGAGGAGGAACCTGCAAGTTATGAGAGACCATGAACTGAAGTAATGATACACAGTGAATGGCCACCTCCAGGCCACCAGATGAGGAACCTGCAAGTTATGACAGACCGTGAACTGAAGTAATGGTACTCAGTGAAAGTCGACCGCGAGGCCACCAGAGGAGGAACCTGCAAGGTATGACTGACCATAAACTGAAGTAATGGTACTCAGTGAATGTCCACCTCCAGACCTCCAGAAGAGGAACCTGCAAGTTATGATGGACCATGAACTGAAGTAATGGTACTCAGTGAATGGCCACCTCCAGGCCACCAGAGGAGGAACCTGCAAGTGATGACAGGCCATGAACTGAAGTAATGGTACCCAGTGAATGTCTACCGCCAGGCCACCACAGGAGGAAACTGCAAGTTATGAGAGACCATGAACTGAAGTAATGATATTCAGCAGTGAATGTCCACCGCCAGGCCACCAGAGGAGGAACCTGGAAGTAATGACAGGCCATGAACTGAAGTAATGCTACTTAGTGAATGTCCACCTCCAGGCCACCAGAGGAGGAACCTGCAAGTTACGACAGGCCGTGAATTGAAGTAATGGTACTCAGTGAATGGCCACCTCCAGGCCACCAGAAGAGGAACCTTCAAGCGATGACTCGCAATGAACTGAAGTAATGGTACTCAGGGAATGGCCACCTCCACGCCACCAGAGGAGGAACCTGCAAGTTATGACAGACCATGAACTGAAGTAATGGTACTCAGTGAATGTCCACCGCCAGGCCACCAGAGGAGGAACCTGCAAGTTATGACAGACCATGAACTGAAGTAATGGTACTCAGTGAATGGCCACCTCCAGGCCACCAGAGGAGGAACCTGCAAGTTACGACAAGCCATGAACTGAAGTAATGGTACTCACTCAATGAATGGCCACCTCCAGACCTCCAGAAGAGGAACCTGCAAGTTATGACAGACCATGAACTGAAGTAATGGTACTCAGTGAATGTCCACCGCCAGGCCACCAGAGGAGGAACCTGCAAGTTATGACAGACCATGAACTGAATTAATGGTACTCAGTGAATGGCCACCTCCAGGCCACCAGAGGAGGAACCTGCAAGTTATGACAGGCTATGAACTGAAGTAATGGTACTCAGTGAATGGCCACCTTCAGACCTCAAGAAGAGGAACCTGCAAGTTGCGACAGACCATGAACTGAAGTAATGGTACTCAGTGAATGGCCACCTCCAGGCCACCAGAGGAGGAACCTGCAAGTGATGACAGGCCGTGAACCAAAGTAATGGTAATCAGTGATGGCCACCTCCAGGCCACCAGAGGAGGAACCTGCAAGTTATTACAGACCATGTACTGAAGTAATGTTACCTCAGTGAATGGCCACCTCCAGTCCAGGCCACCAGAGGAGGAACCTGCAAGTTACGACAGGCCATAAACTGAAGTAATGATACTCAGTGAATGGCCACCTCCAGAAGAGGAACCTGCAAGTTATGACAGACCATGAACTGAAGTAATGGTACTCAGCGAATGGCCACCTCCAGGCCACCAGAGGAGGAACCTGCAAGTGATGACAGGCCGTGAATGGAAGTAATGGTACTCAGTGAATGGCCACCTCCAGGCAACCAGAGGAGGAACCTGCCAGTGATGTCAGGTCGTGAACTGAAGTAATGGTACTCAGTGAATGGCCACCTCCAGAGGAGAGGAACCTGCAAGCGATGACCGGCAATGAACTGAAGTAATGGTACTCAGTGAATGTGCACCGCCAGACCACCAGAGGAGGAACCTGCAAGTTATGACAGGCAATGAACTGAAGTAATGGTCCTCAGTGAGTGGCCACCTCCAGGCCACTAGAGGAGGAACCTGCAAGTTACGACAGGCCGTGAATTGAAGTAATGGTACTCAGTGAATGGCCACCTCCAGGCCACCAGAAGAGGAACCTGCAAGCGATGACTGGCAATGAACTGAAGTAATGGTACTCAGGGAATGGCCACCTCCAGGCCACCAGAGGAGGAACCTGCAAGTTATGACAGACCATGAACTGAAGTAATGGTACTCAGTGAATGTCCACCGCCAGGCCACCAGAGGCGGAACCTGCAAGTTATGACAGACCATGAACTGAAGTAATGGTACTCAGTGAATGGCCACCTCCAGGCCACCAGAGGAGGAACCTGCAAGTTACGACAGGCCATGAACTGAAGTAATGGTACTCAGTGAATGGCCACCTCCAGAAGAGGAACCTGCAAGTTATGACAGACCATGAACTGAAGTAATGGTACTCAGTGAATGTCCACCGCCAGGCCACCAGAGGAGGAACCTGCAAGTTATGACAGACCATGAACTGAATTAATGGTACTCAGTGAATGGCCACCTCCAGGCCACCAGAGGAGGAACCTGCAAGTTACGACAGGTCATGAACTGAAGTAATGGTACTCAGTGAATGGCCACCTCCAGACCTCAAGAAGAGGAATCTGCAAGTTGCGACAGACCATGAACTGAAGTAATGGTACTCAGTGAATGGCCACCTCCAGGCAACCAGAGGAGGAACCTGCAAGTTATGACAGGCCGTGAACTGAAGTAATGGTACTCAGTGAATGGCCACCTCCAGACCTCCAGAAGAGGAACCTGTAAGCGATGACCGGCAATGAACTGAAGTAATGGTACTCAGTGAATGTGCACCGCCAGACCACCAGAGGAGGAACCTGCAAATAATGACAGGCCATGAACTGAAGTAATGCTACTTAGTGAATGTCCACCTCCAGGCCACCAGATGAGGAACCTGCAAGTTACGACAGGCCGTGAATTGAAGTAATGGTACTCAGTGAATGGCCACCTCCAGGCCACCAGAAGAGGAACCTGCAAGCGATGACTGGCAATGAACTGAAGTAATGGTACTCAGTGAATGGCCACCTCCAGGCCACCAGAGGAGGAACCTGCAAGTGATGACAGGCCGTGAACCGAAGTAATGGTAATCAGTGATAGCCACCTCCAGGCCACCAGAGGAGGAACCTGCAAGTTATGACAGACCATGTACTGAAATAATGGTACCTCAGTGAATGGCCACCTCCAGGCCACCAGAGGAGGAACCTGCAAGTTACGACAGGACATGAACTGAAGTAATGATACTCAGTGAATGGCCACTTCCAGACCTCCAGAAGAGGAACCTGCAAGTTATGACAGACCATGAACTGAAGTAATGGTACTCAGCGAATGGCCACCTCCAGGCCACCAGAGGAGGAACCTGCAAGTGATAACAGGCCGTGAACTGAAGTAATGGTACTCAGTGAATGGCCACCTCCAGGCAACCAGAGGAGGAACCTGCCAGTGATGTCAGGTCGTGAACTGAAGTAATGGTACTCAGTGAATGGCCACCTCCAGAAGAGGAACCTGCAAGCGATGACCGGCAATGAACTGAAGTAATGGTACTCAGTGAGTGGCCACCTCCAGGCCACTAGAGGAGGAACCTGCAAGTTATGTCAGGCAATGAACTGAAGTAATGGTACTCAGTGAATGGCCACCTTAAGGCCACCAGAGGAGGAACCTGCAAGTTATGACAGGCAAGGAACTGAAGTAATGGTACTCAGTGAATGGCCACCTCCAGGCAACCAGAGGAGGAACCTGCAAGTGATATCAGGTCGTGAACTGAGGTAATGGTACTCAGTGAATGGCCACCTCCAGAAGAGGAACCTGCAAGCGATGACCGGCAATGAACTGAAGTAATGGTACTCAGTGAATGTGCACCGCCAGGCCACCAAAGGAGGAACCTGCAAGTGATGACAGGCAATGAACTGAAGTAATGGTACTCAGTGAACGTCCACCTCCAGGCCACCAGAGGAGGAACCTGAAAGTTGTGACAGACCAGGAACTGAAATATTGGTACTCAGTGAAAGTCCACCGCCAGGCCACCAGAGGAGGAACCTGCAAGTTATGACAGACCATGAACTGCAGTAATGGTACTCAGTGAATGTCCACCTCCAGACGAGGAACCTGCAAGTTATGACAGACCATGAACTGAAGTAATGGTACTCAGTGAATGTGCACCGCCAGACCACCAGAGGAGGAACCTGCAAATAATGACAGGCCATGAACTGAAGTAATGCTACTTAGTGAATGTCCACCTCCAGGCCACCAGAGGAGGAACCTGCAAGCTACGACAGGCCGTGAATTGAAGTAATGGTACTCAGTGAATGGCCACCTCCAGGCCACCAGAAGAGGAACCTGCAAGCGATGACTGGCAATGAACTGAAGTAATGGTACTCAGTGAATGGCCACCTCCAGGCCACCAGAGGAGGAACCTGCAAGTGATGACAGGCCGTGAACCGAAGTAATGGTAATCAGTGATAGCCACCTCCAGGCCACCAGAGGAGGAACCTGCAAGTTATGACAGACCATGTACTGAAGTAATGGTACCTCAGTGAATGGCCACCTCCAGGCCACCAGAGGAGGAACCTGCAAGTTACGACAGGACATGAACTGAAGTAATGATACTCAGTGAATGGCCACTTCCAGACCTCCAGAAGAGGAACCTGCAAGTTATGACAGACCATGAACTGAAGTAATGGTACTCAGCGAATGGCCACCTCCAGGCCACCAGAGGAGGAACCCGCAAGTGATAACAGGCCGTGAACTGAAGTAATGGTACTCAGTGAATGGCCACCTCCAGGCAACCAGAGGAGGAACCTGCCAGTGATGTCAGGTCGTGAACTGAAGTAATGGTACTCAGTGAATGGCCACCTCCAGAAGAGGAACCTGCAAGCGATGACCGGCAATGAACTGAAGTAATGGTACTCAGTGAATGTGAACCGCCAGACCACCAGAGGAGGAACCTGCAAGTTATGACAGGCAATGAACTGAAGTAATGGTCCTCAGTGAGTGGCCACCTCCAGGCCACTAGAGGAGGAACCTGCAAGTTATGTCAGGCAATGAACTGAAGTAATGGTACTCAGTGAATGGCCACCTCAAGGCCACAAGAGGAGGAACCTGCAAGTTATGACAGGCAAGGAACTGAAGTAATGGTACTCAGTGAATGGCCACCTCCAGGCAACCAGAGGAGGAACCTGCAAGTGATATCAGGTCGTGAACTGAGGTAATGGTACTCAGTGAATGGCCACCTCCAGAAGAGGAACCTGCAAGCGATGACCGGCAATGAACTGAAGTAATGGTACTCAGTGAATGTGCACCGCCAGGCCACCAAAGGAGGAACCTGCAAGTGATGACAGGCAATGAACTGAATTAATGGTACTCAGTGAACGTCCACCTCCAGGCCACCAGAGGAGGAACCTGAAAGTTGTGACAGACCATGAACTGAAATATTGGTACTCAGTGAAAGTCCACCTCCAGACCTCCAGAAGAGGAACCTGCAAGTTATGACAGACCATGAACTGAAGTAATGGTACTCAGTGAATGGCCACCTCCAGGCCACCAGAGGAGGAACCTGCAAGTGATGACAGGCCATGAACTGAAATAATGGTACTCAGTGAATGGCCACCTCCAGGCCACCAGAGGAGGAACCTGCAAGTGATGACAGGCAATGAACTGAAGTAATGATACTCAGTAAATGGCCACCTCCAGGCCACCAGAGGAGGAACCTGCAAGTGCTGACAGGCCGTTAACTGAAGTAATGGTACTCAGTGAATGGCCACAACCAGACCTCCAGAAGAGGAACCTGCAAGTTACGACAGACCATGAAGTGAAGTAATGGTACTCAGTGAATGGCCACCTCAGGCCACGTGAGGAGGAACCTGCAAGTTATGACAGGCAATGAACAGAAATAAAGGTACTCAGTGAATGGCCACCTCCAGAAGAGGAACCTGCATGCGATGACCGGCAATAAACTGAAGTAATGGTACTCAGTGAATGGCCACCTCCAGGCCACCAGAGGAGGAACCTGCAAGTGCTGACAGGCCGTTAACTGAAGTAATGGTACTCAGTGAATGGCCACAACCAGACCTCCAGAAGAGGAACCTCAAGTTACGACAGACCATGAACTGAAGTAATGGTACTCAGTGAATGGCCACCTCCAGGCCACGTGAGGAGGAACCTGCAAATTACGACAGACCATGAACTGAAGTAATGGTACTCAGTGAATGGCCACCTCCAGGCCACGTGAGGAGGAACCTGCAAGTTATGACAGACCATGAACTGAAGTAATGGTACTCAGTGAATGGCCACCTCCAGACCTCAAGAAGAGGAACCTGCAAGTTGCGACAGACCATGAACTGAAGTAATGGTACTCAGTGAATGGCCACCTCCAGGCCACCAGAGGAGGAACCTGCCAGTGATGTCAGGTCGTGAACTGAAGTAATGGTACTCAGTGAATGGCCACCTCCAGAAGAGGAACCTGCAAGCGATGACCGGCAATGAACTGAAGTAATGGTACTCAGTGAATGTGCACCGCCAGGCCACCAGAGGAGGAACCTGCAAGTTACGACAGGCCGTGAATTGAAGTAATGGTACTCAGTGATGGCCACCTCCAGGCCACCAGAGGAGGAACCTGCAAGTTATGACAGACCATGTACTGAAGTAATGGTACCTCAGTGAATGGCCACCTCCAGGCCACCAGAGGAGGAACCTGCAAGTTACGACAGGCCATGAACTGAAGTAATGATACTCAGTGAATGGCCACCTCCAGACCTCCAGAAGAGGAACCTGCAAGTATGATAAACCATGAACTGAAGTAATGGTACTCAGCGATTGGCCACTTCCAGGTCACCAGAGGAGGAACCTGCAAGTGATGACAGGCTGTGAACTGAAGTAATGGTACTCAGTGAATGGCCACCTCCAGGCAACCAGAGGAGGAACCTGCCAGTGATGTCAGGTCGTGAACTGAAGTAATGGTACTCAGTGAATGGCCACCTCCAGAAGAGGAACCTGCAAGCTATGACCGGCAATAAACTGAAGTAATAGTACTCAGTGAATGTGCACCGCCAGACCACCAGAGGAGGAACCTGCAAGTTATGACAGGCAATGAACTGAAGTAATGGTCCTCAGTGAGTGGCCACCTCCAGGCCACTAGAGGAGGAACCTGCAAGTTATGTCAGGCAATGAACTGAAGTAATGGTACTCAGTGAATGGCCTCCTCAAGGCCACCAGAGGAGGAACCTGCAAGTTATGACAGGCAATGAACTGAAGTAATGGTACTCAGTGAATGGCCACCTCCAGGCAACCAGAGGAGGAACCTGCAAGTGATATCAGGTCGTGAACTGAGGTAATGGTACTCAGTGAATGGCCACCTCCAGAAGAGGAACCTGCAAGCGATGACCGGCAATGAACTGAAGTAATGGTACTCAGTGAATGTGCACCGCCAGGCCACCAGCGGAGAAACCTGCAAGTTATGACAGGCAATGAACTGAAGTAATGGTACTCAGTGAATGACCTATTCCATGCCACCAAAGGAGGAACCTGCAAGTGATGACAGGCAATGAACTGAAGTAATGGTCCTCAGTGAGTGGCCACCTCCAGGCCACTAGAGGAGGAACCTGCAAGTTATGTCAGGCAATGAACTGAAGTAATGGTACTCAGTGAATGGCCACCTCAAGGCCACCAGAGGAGGAACCTGCAAGTTATGACAGGCAATGAACTGAAGTAATGGTACTCAGTGAATGGCCACCTCCAGGCAACCAGAGGAGGAACCTGCAAGTGATATCAGGTCGTGAACTGAGGTAATGGTACTCAGTGAATGGCCACCTCCAGAAGAGGAACCTGCAAGCGATGACCGGCAATGAACTGAAGTAATGGTACTCAGTGAATGTGCACCGCCAGGCCACCAGCGGAGGAACCTGACAGTTATGACAGGCAATGAACTGAAGTAATGGTACTCAGTGAATGACCTATTCCATGCCACCAAAGGAGGAACCTGCAAGTGATGACAGGCAATGAACTGAAGTAATGGTACTCAGTGAACGTCCACCGCCAGGCCACCAGAGGAGGAACCTGCAAGTGATGACAGGCAATGAACTGACGTAATGGTACTCAGTGAACGTCCACCGCCAGGCCACCAGAGGAGGAACCTGCAAGTTATGACAGACCATGATCTGAAGTAATGGTACTCAGTGAATGTCCACCTCCAGACGAGGAACCTGCAAGTTATGACAGACCATGAACTGAACAAATGGTAGTCAGTGAATGGCCACCTCCAGGCCACCAGAGGAGGAACCTGCAGGTGATGACAGGCCGTGAACTGAAGTATTGGTACTCAGTGAATGGCAACCTCCAGGCCACCAGAGGAGGAACCTGCAAGTGATGACAGGCCGTGAACTGAAGTAATGGTACTCAGTGAATGGCCACCTTCAGGCCACCAGAGGAGGAACCTGCAAGTTACGACTGGCCATGAACTGAAGTAATGGTACTCAGTGAATGGCCACCTCCAGACCTCCAGAAGAGGAACCTGCAAGTTATGACAGACCATGAACTGGAGTAATGGTACTCAGTGAATGGCCACCTCCAGGCCACCAGAGGAGGAACCTGCAAGTGATGACAGGCCATGAACTGAAATAATGGTACTCAGTGAATGGCCACCTCCAGGCCACCAGAGGAGGAACCTGCAATTGATGACAGGCAATGAACTGAAGTAATGGTACTCAGTGAATGGCCACCTTCAGGCCACCAGAGGAGGAACCTGCAAGTTACGACTGGCCATGAACTGAAGTAATGGTACTCAGTGAATGGCCACCTCCAGACCTCCAGAAGAGGAACCTGCAAGTTATGACAGACCATGAACTGAAGTAATGGTACTCAGTGAATGGCCACCTCCAGGCCACCAGAGAAGGAACCTGCAAGTTATGACAGACCATGAACTGAAATAATGGTACTCAGTGAAAGTCCACCGCCAGGCCACCAGAGGAGGAACCTGCAAGTTATGACAGACCATGAACTGAAGTAATGGCACTCAGTGAATGTCCACCTCCAGACAAGGAACCTGCAAGTTATGACAGACCATGAACTGAAGTAATGGTACTCAGTGAATGGCAACCCCCAGGCCACGTGAGGAGGAACCTGCAAGTTATGACAGGCAATGAACAGAAATAATGGTACTCAGTGAATGGCCACCTCCAGAAGAGGAACCTGCAAGCGATGACCGGCAATAAACTGAAGTAATGGTACTCAGTGAATGTGCACCGCCAGGCCACCAGAGGAGGAACCTGAAAGTGATGACAGACCATGAACTGAAATAATGGTACTCAGTGAAAGTCCACTGCCAGGCCACCAGAGGAGGAACCTGCAAGTTATAACAGACCATGAACTGAAGTAATGGTACTCAGTGAATGTCCACCTCCAGACGAGGAACCTGCAAGTTATGACAGACCATGAACTGAAGTAATGGGACTCAGCGAATGGCCACCTCCAGGCCACCAGAGGAGGAACCTGCAAGTGATGACAGGCCGTGAACTGAAGTAATGGTACTCAGTGAATGGCCACCTCCAGGCAAACAGAGGAGGAACCTGCCAGTGATGTCAGGCCGTGAACTGAAGTAATGTTACTCAGTGAATGGCCACCTCCAGAAGAGGAACCTGCAAGCGATGACCGGCAATGAACTGAAGTAATGGTTCTCAGTGAATGGCCACCTCCAGGCCACCAGAGGAGGAACCTGCAAGTTATGACAGGCAATGAACTGAAGTAATGGTACTCAGTGAATGGCCACCTCCAGGCAACCAGAGGAGGAACCTGCAAGTGATGTCAGGTCGTGAACTGAGGTAATGGTACTCATTGAATGGCCACCTCCAGAACAGGAACCTGCAAGCGATGACCGGCAATGAACTGAAGTAATGGTACTCAGTGAATGTGCACCGCCAGGCCACCAGTGGAGGATCCTGCAAGTTATGACAGACCATGAACTGAAGTAATGGTACTCAGTGAATGGCCACCTCCAGGCCATCAGAGGAGGAACCTGCAGGTGATGACAGGCCGTGAACTGAAGTAATGGTACTCAGTGAATGGCAACCTCCAGGCCACCATAGGAGGAACCTGCAAGTGATGACAGGCCGTGAACTGAAGTAATGGTACTCAGTGAATGGCCACCTTCAGGCCACCAGAGGAGGAACCTGCAAGTTACGACAGGCCATGAACTGAAGTAATGGTACTCAGTGAATGGCCACCTCCAGACCTCCAGAAGAGGAACCTGCAAGTTATGACAGACCATGAACTGAAGTAATGGTACTCAGTGAATGGCCACCTCCAGGCCACCAGAAGAGGAACCTGCAAGTGATGACAGGCCATGAACTGAAATAATGGTACTCAGTGAATAACCATCTCCAGGCCACCAGAGAAGGAACCTGCAAGTTATGACAGACCATGAACTGAAATAATGGTACTCAGTGAAAGTCCACCGCCAGCCCACCAAAGGAGGAACCTGCAAGTTATGACAGACCATGAACTGAAGTAATGGCACTCAGTGAATGTCCACCTCCAGACGAGGAACCTGCAAGTTATGACAGACCATGAACTGAAGTAATGGTACTCAGTGAATGGCCACCTCCAGGCCACCAGAGGAGGAACCTGCAGGTGATGACAGGCCGTGAACTGAAGTAATGGTACTCAGTGAATGGCAACCTCCAGGCCACCAGAGGAGGAACCTGCAGGTGATGACAGGCCGTGAACTGAAGTAATGGTACTCAGTGAATGGCAACCTCCAGGCCACCAGAGGAGGAAACTGCAAGTGATGACAGGCCGTGAACTGAAGTAATGGTACTCAGTGAATGGCCACCTCCAGACCTCCAGAAGAGGAACCTGCAAGTTATGACAGACCATGAACTGAAGTAATGGTACTCAGTGAATGTCCACCTCCAGACGAGGAACCTGCAAGTTATGACAGACCATGAACTGAAGTAATGGTACTCAGCGACCTCCAGGCCACCAGAGGAGGAACCTGCAAGTGATGACAGGCCGTGAACTGAAGTAATGGTACTCAGTGAATGGCCACCTCCAGGCAAACAGAGGAGAAACCTGCAAGTGATGTCAGGTCGTGAACTGAGGTAATGGTACTCATTGAATGGCCACCTCCAGAAGAGGAACCTGCAAGCGATGCCCGCCAATGAACTGACGTAATGGTACTCAGTGAATGTGCACAGCCAGGCCACCAGTGGAGGAACCTGCAAGTTATGACAGACCATGAACTGAAGTAATGGTACTCAGTGAATGTCCACCTCCAGACGAGGAACCTGCAAGTGATGACAGGCCGTGAACTGAAGTAATGGTACTCAGTGAATTGCCACCTCCAGGCCACCAGAGGAGGAAGCTGCAGGTGATGACAGGACGTGAACTGAAGTAATGGTACTCAGTGAATGGCAACCTCCAGGCCACCAGAGGAGGACCCTGCAAGTGATGATAGGCCGTGAACTGAAGTAATGGTACTCAGTGAATGGCCACCTTCAGGCCACAAGAGGAGGAACCTGCAAGTTACGACAGGCCATGAACTGAAGTATTGGTACTCAGTGAATGGCCACCTCCAGACCTCCAGAAGAGGAACCTGCAAGTTATGACAGACCATGAACTGAAGTAATGGTACTCAGTGAATGGCCACCTCAGGGCCACCAGAGGAGGAACCTGCAAGTGATGACAGGCCATGAACTGAAATAATGGTACTCAGTGAATAACCATCTCCAGGCCACCAGAGAAGGAACCTGCAAGTTATGACAGACCATGAACTAAAATAATGGTACTCAGTGAAAGTCCACCGCCAGGCCACCAGAGGAGGAACCTGCAAGGTATGATAGACCATGAACTGAAGTAATGGCACTCAGTGAATGTCCACCTCCAGACGAGGAACCTGCAAGTTATGACAGACCATGAACTGAAGTAATGGTACTCAGTGAATGGCCACCTCCAGGTCACCAGAGGAGGAACCTGCAGGTGATGACAGGCCGTTAACTGAAGTAATGGTACTCAGTGAACGGCAACCTCCAGGCCACCAGAGGAGGAACCTGCAAGTGATGACAGGCCGTGAACTGAAGTAATGGTACTCAGTGAATGGCCACCTTCAGGCCACCAGAGGAGGAACCTGCAAGTTACGACAGGCCATGAACTGAAGTAATGGTACTCAGTGAATGGCCACCTCCAGGCCACCAGAGGAGGAACCTGCAAGTAATGACAGGCCGTTAACTGAAGTAATGGTACTCAGTGAATGGCCACCTTCAGGCCACCAGAGGAGGAACCTGCAAGTTACGACAGGCCATGAACTGAAGTAATGGTACTCAGTGAATGGCCACCTCCAGGCCACCAGAGGAGGAACCTGCAAGTGATGTCAGGTCGTGAACTGAAGTAATGGTACTCAGTGAATGGCCACCTCCAGAAGAGGAACCTGCAAGCGATGACCGGCAATGAACTGAAGTAATGGTACTCAGTGAATGTGCACCGCCAGACCACCAGAGGAGGAACCTGCAAGTTATGACAGGCAATGAACTGAAGTAATGGTCCTCAGTGAGTGGCCACCTCCAGGCCACTAGAGGAGGAACCTGCAAGTTATGTCAGGCAATGAACTGAAGTAATGGTACTCAGTGAATGGCCACCTCAAGGCCACCAGAGGAGGAACCTACAAGTTATGACAGGCAATGAACTGAAGTAATGGTACTCAGTGAATGGCCACCTTCAGGCAACCAGAGGAGGAACCTGCAAGTGATATCAGGTCGTGAACTGAGGTAATGGTACTCAGTGAATGGCCACCTCCAGAAGAGGAACCTGCAAGCGATGACCGGCAATGAACTGAAGTAATGGTACTCAGTGAATGGCCACCTCCAGGCCACCAGAGGAGGAACCTGCAAGTTACGACAGGCAATGAACTGAAGTAATGGTACTCAGTGAATGGCCACCTCCAGGCAACCATAGGAGGAACCTGCAAGTGATGTCAGGTCGTGAACTGAGGTAATGGTACTCATTGAATGGCCACCTCCAGAAGAGGAACCTGCAAGCGATGACCGCCAATGAACTGAAGTAATGGTACTCAGTGAATGTGCACCGCCAGGCCACCAGTGGAGGAACCTGCAAGTTATGACAGACCATGAACTGAAGTAATGGTACTCAGTGAATGGCCACCTCCAGGCCACCAGAGGAGGAACCTGCAGGTGATGACAGGACGTGAACTGAAGTAATGGTACTCAGTGAATGGCCACCTTCAGGCCACCAGAGGAGGAACCTGCAAGTTACGACAGGCCATGAACTGAAGTAATGGTACTCAGTGAATGGCAACCTCCAGACCTCCAGAAGAGGAACCTGCAAGTTATGACAGACCATGAACTGAAGTAATGGTACTCAGTGAATGGCCACCTCAGGGCAACCAGAGGAGGAACCTGCAAGTGATGACAGGCCATGAACTGAAATAATGGTACTCAGTGAATAACCATCTCCAGGCCACCAGAGAAGGAACCTGCAAGTTATGACAGACCATGAACTGAAATAATGGTACTCAGTGAAAGTCCACTGCCAGGCCACCAGAGGAGGAACCTGCAAGTTATGACAGACCAAGAACTGAAGTAATGGCACTCAGTGAATGTCCACCTCCAGACGAGGAACCTGCAAGTTATGACAGACCATGAACTGAAGTAATGGTACTCAGTGAATGGCCACCTCCAGGTCACCAGAGGAGGAACCTGCAGGTGATGACAGGCCGTGAACTGAAGTAATGGTACTCAGTGAACGGCAACCTCCAGGCCACCAGAGGAGGAACCTGCAAGTGATGACAGGCCGTGAACTGAAGTAATGGTACTCAGTGAAAGGCCACCTTCAGGCCACCAGAGGAGGAACCTGCAAGTTACGACAGGCCATGAACTGAAGTAATGGTACTCAGTGAATGGCCACCTCCAGGCCACCAGAGGAGGAACCTGCAAGTGATGACAGGCCGTTAACTGAAGTAATGGTACTCAGTGAATGGCCACCTTCAGGCCACCAGAGGAGGAACCTGCAAGTTACGACAGGCCATGAACTGAAGTAATGGTACTCAGTGAATGGCCACCTCCAGGCACCCAGAGGAGGAACCTGCAAGTGATGTCAGGTCGTGAACTGAAGTAATGGTACTCAGTGAATGGCCACCTCCAGAAGAGGAACCTGCAAGCGATGACCGGCAATGAACTGAAGTAATGGTACTCAGTGAATGTGCACCACCAGACCACCAGAGGAGGAACCTGCAAGTTATGACAGGCAATGAACTGAAGTAATGGTCCTCAGTGAGTGGCCACCTCCAGGCCACTAGAGGAGGAACCTGCAAGTTATGTCAGGCAATGAACTGAAGTAATGGTACTCAGTGAATGGCCACCTCAAGGCCACCAGAGGAGGAACCTGCAAGTTATGACAGGCAATGAACTGAAGTAATGGTACTCAGTGAATGGCCACCTTCAGGCAACCAGAGGAGGAACCTGCAAGTGATATCAGGTCGTGAACTGAGGTAATGGTACTCAGTGAATGGCCACCTCCAGAAGAGGAACCTGCAAGCGATGACCGGCAATGAACTGAAGTAATGGGACTCAGTGAATGACCTATTCCAGGCCACCAAAGGAGGAACCTGCAAGTGATGACAGGCAATGAACTGAAGTAATGGTACTCAGTGAACGGCCACCGCCAGGCCACCAGAGGAGGAACCTGAAAGTTATGACAGACCATGAACTGAAATAATGGTACTCAGTGAAAGTCCACCGCCAGGCCACCAGAGGAGGAACCTGCAAGTTATGACAGACCATGAACTGAAGTAATGGTACTCAGTGAATGTCCACCTCCAGACGACGAACCTGCAAGTTATGACAGACCACGAACTGAAGAAATGGTACTCAGTGAATGGCCACCTCCAGACCTCCAGAAGAGGAACCTGCAAGTTATGACTGACCATGAACTGAAGTAATGGTACTCAGTGAATGGCCACCTCCAGGCCACCAGAGGAGGAACCTGCAAGTGAAGACAGGCCATGAACTGAAATAATGGTACTCAGTGAATGGCCACCTCCAGGCCACCAGAGGAGGAACCTGCATGTGATGACAGGCAATGAACTGAAGTAATGGTACTCAGTGAATGGCCACCTCCAGCCACCAGAGGAGGAACCTGCAAGTGCTGACAGGCTGTTAACTGAACTAATGGTACTCAGTGAATGGCCACAACCAGACCTCCAGAAGAAGAACCTGCAAGTTACGACAGACCATGAACTGAAGTAATGGTACTCAGTGAATGGCCACCTCCAGGCCACGTGAGGAGGAACCTGCGGGTTATGACAGGCAATGAACAGAAATAATGGTACTCAGTGAATGGCCACCTCCAGAAGAGGAACCTGCAAGCGATGACCGGCAATAAACTGAAGTAATGGTACTCAGTGAATGTGCACCGCCAGGCCACCAGAGGAGGAACCTGAAAGTGATGACAGACCATGAACTGAAATAATGGTACTCAGTGAAAGTCCACTGCCAGGCCACCAGAGGAGGAACCTGAAAGTTATGACAGACCATGAACTGAAGTATTGGTACTCAGTGAATGTCCACCTCCAGACGAGGAACCTGCAAGTTATGACAGACCATGAACTGAAGTAATGGTACTCAGCGAATTGCCACCTCCAGGACACCAGAGGAGGAACCTGCAAGTGATGACAGACCATGAACTGAAGTAATGGTACTCAGTGAATGTCCACCTCCAGACGAGGAACCTGCAAGTTATGACAGACCATGAACTGAAGTAATGGTACTCAGTGAATGGCCACCTCCAGGCCACCAGAGGAGGAACCTGCAGGTGATGACAGGACGTGAACTGAAGTAATGGTACTCAGTGAATGGCAACCTCCAGGCCACCAGAGGAGGAACCTGCAAGTGATGACAGGCTGTGAACTGAAGTAATGGTACTCAGTGAATGGCCACCTTCAGGCCACCAGAGGAGGAACCTTCAAGCAACGACAGGCCATGAACTGAAGTAATGGTACTCAGTGAATGGCCACCTCCAGACCTCCAGAAGAGGAACCTGCAAGTTATGACAGACCATGAACTGAAGTAATGGTACTCAGTGAATGTCCACCTCCAGACGAGGAACCTGCAAGTTATGACAGACCATGAACTGAAGTAATGGTACTCAGTGAATGGCCACCTCCAGGCCACCAGAGGAGGAACCTGCAGGTGATGACAGGACGTGAACTGAAGTAATGGTACTCAGTGAATGGCAACCTCCAGGCCACCAGAGGAGGAACCTGCAAGTGATGACAGGCTGTGAACTGAAGTAATGGTACTCAGTGAATGGCCACCTTCAGGCCACCAGAGGAGGAACCTTCAAGTTACGACAGGCCATGAACTGAAGTAATGGTACTCAGTGAATGGCCACCTCAGGGCCACCAGAGGAGGAACCTGCAAGTGATGACAGGCCATGAACTGAAATAATGGTACTCAGTGAATAACCATCTCCAGGCCACCAGAGAAGGAACCTGCAAGTTATGACAGACCATGAACTGAAATAATTGTACTCAGTGAAAGTCCACCGCCAGGCCACCAGAGGAGGAACCTGCAAGTTATGACAGACCATGAACTGAAGTAATGGCACTCAGTGAATGTCCACCTCCAGACGAGGAACCTGCAAGTTATGACAGACCATGAACTGAAGTAATGGTACTCAGTGAATGGCCACCTCCAGGTCACCAGAGGAGGAACCTGCAGGTGATGACAGGCCGTGAACTGAAGTAATGGTACTCAGTGAACGGCAACCTCCAGGCCACCAGAGGAGGAACCTGCAAGTGATGACAGGCCGTGAACTGAAGTAATGGTACTCAGTGAAAGGCCACCTTCAGGCCACCAGAGGAGGAACCTGCAAGTTACGACAGGCCATGAACTGAAGTAATGGTACTCAGTGAATGGCCACCTCCAGGCCACCAGAGGAGGAACCTGCAAGTGATGACAGGCCGTTAACTGAAGTAATGGTACTCAGTGAATGGCCACCTTCAGGCCACCAGAGGAGGAACCTGCAAGTTACGACAGGCCATGAACTGAAGTAATGGTACTCAGTGAATGGCCACCTCCAGGCACCCAGAGGAGGAACCTGCAAGTGATGTCAGGTCGTGAACTGAAGTAATGGTACTCAGTGAATGGCCACCTCCAGAAGAGGAACCTGCAAGCGATGACCGGCAATGAACTGAAGTAATGGTACTCAGTGAATGTGCACCACCAGACCACCAGAGGAGGAACCTGCAAGTTATGACAGGCAATGAACTGAAGTAATGGTCCTCAGTGAGTGGCCACCTCCAGGCCACTAGAGGAGGAATCTGCAAGTTATGTCAGGCAATGAACTGAAGTAATGGTACTCAGTGAATGGCCACCTCAAGGCCACCAGAGGAGGAACCTGCAAGTTATGACAGGCAATGAACTGAAGTAATGGTACTCAGTGAATGGCCACCTTCAGGCAACCAGAGGAGGAACCTGCAAGTGATACCAGGTCGTGAACTGAGGTAATGGTACTCAGTGAATGGCCACCTCCAGAAGAGGAACCTGCAAGCGATGACCGGCAATGAACTGAAGTAATGGGACTCAGTGAATGACCTATTCCAGGCCACCAAAGGAGGAACCTGCAAGTGATGACAGGCAATGAACTGAAGTAATGGTACTCAGTGAACGGCCACCGCCAGGCCACCAGAGGAGGAACCTGAAAGTTATGACAGACCATGAACTGAAATAATGGTACTCAGTGAAAGTCCACCGCCAGGCCACCAGAGGAGGAACCTGCAAGTTATGACAGACCATGAACTGAAGTAATGGTACTCAGAGAATGTCCACCTCCAGACGACGAACCTGCAAGTTATGACAGACCACGAACTGAAGAAATGGTAGTCAGTGAATTGCCACCTCCAGGCCACCAGAGGAGGAACCTGCAGGTGATGACAGGCCATGAACTGAAGTAATGGTACTCAGTGAATGGCAACCTCCAGGCCACCAGAGGAGGAATCTGCAAGTGATGACAGGCCGTGAACTGAAGTAATGGTACTCAGTGAATGGCCACCTTCAGGCCACCAGAGGAGGAACCTGCAAGTTACGACAGGCCATGAACTGAAGTAATGGTACTCAGTGAATGGCCACCTCCAGACCTCCAGAAGAGGAACCTGCAAGTTATGACTGACCATGAACTGAAGTAATGGTACTCAGTGAATGGCCACCTCCAGGCCACCAGAGGAGGAACCTGCAAGTGAAGACAGGCCATGAACTGAAATAATGGTACTCAGTGAATGGCCACCTCCAGGCCACCAGAGGAGGAACCTGCAAGTGATGACAGGCAATGAACTGAAGTAATGGTACTCAGTGAATGGCCACCTCCAGGCCACCAGAGGAGGAACCTGCAAGTGCTGACAGGCTGTTAACTGAACTAATGGTACTCAGTGAATGGCCACCTCCAGGCAACCAGAGGAGGAACCTGCAAGTGATGTCAGGTCGTGAACTGAGGTAATGGTACTCATTGAATGGCCACCTCCAGAACAGGAACCTGCAAGCGATGACCGGCAATGAACTGAAGTAATGGTACTCAGTGAATGTGCACCGCCAGGCCACCAGTGGAGGATCCTGCAAGTTATGACAGACCATGAACTGAAGTAATGGTACTCAGTGAATGGCCACCTCCAGGCCATCAGAGGAGGAACCTGCAGGTGATGACAGGCCGTGAACTGAAGTAATGGTACTCAGTGAATGGCAACCTCCAGGCCACCATAGGAGGAACCTGCAAGTGATGACAGGCCGTGAACTGAAGTAATGGTACTCAGTGAATGGCCACCTTCAGGCCACCAGAGGAGGAACCTGCAAGTTACGACAGGCCATGAACTGAAGTAATGGTACTCAGTGAATGGCCACCTCCAGACCTCCAGAAGAGGAACCTGCAAGTTATGACAGACCATGAACTGAAGTAATGGTACTCAGTGAATGGCCACCTCCAGGCCACCAGAAGAGGAACCTGCAAGTGATGACAGGCCATGAACTGAAATAATGGTACTCAGTGAATAACCATCTCCAGGCCACCAGAGAAGGAACCTGCAAGTTATGACAGACCATGAACTGAAATAATGGTACTCAGTGAAAGTCCACCGCCAGCCCACCAAAGGAGGAACCTGCAAGTTATGACAGACCATGAACTGAAGTAATGGCACTCAGTGAATGTCCACCTCCAGACGAGGAACCTGCAAGTTATGACAGACCATGAACTGAAGTAATGGTACTCAGTGAATGGCCACCTCCAGGCCACCAGAGGAGGAACCTGCAGGTGATGACAGGCCGTGAACTGAAGTAATGGTACTCAGTGAATGGCAACCTCCAGGCCACCAGAGGAGGAACCTGCAGGTGATGACAGGCCGTGAACTGAAGTAATGGTACTCAGTGAATGGCAACCTCCAGGCCACCAGAGGAGGAAACTGCAAGTGATGACAGGCCGTGAACTGAAGTAATGGTACTCAGTGAATGGCCACCTTCAGGCCACCAGAGGAGGAACCTGCAAGTTACGACTGGCCATGAACTGAAGTAATGGTACTCAGTGAATGGCCACCTCCAGACCTCCAGAAGAGGAACCTGCAAGTTATGACAGACCATGAACTGAAGTAATGGTACTCAGTGAATGTCCACCTCCAGACGAGGAACCTGCAAGTTATGACAGACCATGAACTGAAGTAATGGTACTCAGCGACCTCCAGGCCACCAGAGGAGGAACCTGCAAGTGATGACAGGCCGTGAACTGAAGTAATGGTACTCAGTGAATGGCCACCTCCAGGCAAACAGAGGAGAAACCTGCAAGTGATGTCAGGTCGTGAACTGAGGTAATGGTACTCATTGAATGGCCACCTCCAGAAGAGGAACCTGCAAGCGATGCCCGCCAATGAACTGACGTAATGGTACTCAGTGAATGTGCACAGCCAGGCCACCAGTGGAGGAACCTGCAAGTTATGACAGACCATGAACTGAAGTAATGGTACTCAGTGAATGTCCACCTCCAGACGAGGAACCTGCAAGTGATGACAGGCCGTGAACTGAAGTAATGGTACTCAGTGAATTGCCACCTCCAGGCCACCAGAGGAGGAAGCTGCAGGTGATGACAGGACGTGAACTGAAGTAATGGTACTCAGTGAATGGCAACCTCCAGGCCACCAGAGGAGGACCCTGCAAGTGATGATAGGCCGTGAACTGAAGTAATGGTACTCAGTGAATGGCCACCTTCAGGCCACAAGAGGAGGAACCTGCAAGTTACGACAGGCCATGAACTGAAGTATTGGTACTCAGTGAATGGCCACCTCCAGACCTCCAGAAGAGGAACCTGCAAGTTATGACAGACCATGAACTGAAGTAATGGTACTCAGTGAATGGCCACCTCAGGGCCACCAGAGGAGGAACCTGCAAGTGATGACAGGCCATGAACTGAAATAATGGTACTCAGTGAATAACCATCTCCAGGCCACCAGAGAAGGAACCTGCAAGTTATGACAGACCATGAACTAAAATAATGGTACTCAGTGAAAGTCCACCGCCAGGCCACCAGAGGAGGAACCTGCAAGGTATGATAGACCATGAACTGAAGTAATGGCACTCAGTGAATGTCCACCTCCAGACGAGGAACCTGCAAGTTATGACAGACCATGAACTGAAGTAATGGTACTCAGTGAATGGCCACCTCCAGGTCACCAGAGGAGGAACCTGCAGGTGATGACAGGCCGTTAACTGAAGTAATGGTACTCAGTGAACGGCAACCTCCAGGCCACCAGAGGAGGAACCTGCAAGTGATGACAGGCCGTGAACTGAAGTAATGGTACTCAGTGAATGGCCACCTTCAGGCCACCAGAGGAGGAACCTGCAAGTTACGACAGGCCATGAACTGAAGTAATGGTACTCAGTGAATGGCCACCTCCAGGCCACCTGAGGAGGAACCTGCAAGTAATGACAGGCCGTTAACTGAAGTAATGGTACTCAGTGAATGGCCACCTTCAGGCCACCAGAGGAGGAACCTGCAAGTTACGACAGGCCATGAACTGAAGTAATGGTACTCAGTGAATGGCCACCTCCAGGCCACCAGAGGAGGAACCTGCAAGTGATGTCAGGTCGTGAACTGAAGTAATGGTACTCAGTGAATGGCCACCTCCAGAAGAGGAACCTGCAAGCGATGACCGGCAATGAACTGAAGTAATGGTACTCAGTGAATGTGCACCGCCAGACCACCAGAGGAGGAACCTGCAAGTTATGACAGGCAATGAACTGAAGTAATGGTCCTCAGTGAGTGGCCACCTCCAGGCCACTAGAGGAGGAACCTGCAAGTTATGTCAGGCAATGAACTGAAGTAATGGTACTCAGTGAATGGCCACCTCAAGGCCACCAGAGGAGGAACCTACAAGTTATGACAGGCAATGAACTGAAGTAATGGTACTCAGTGAATGGCCACCTTCAGGCAACCAGAGGAGGAACCTGCAAGTGATATCAGGTCGTGAACTGAGGTAATGGTACTCAGTGAATGGCCACCTCCAGAAGAGGAACCTGCAAGCGATGACCGGCAATGAACTGAAGTAATGGTACTCAGTGAATGGCCACCTCCAGGCCACCAGAGGAGGAACCTGCAAGTTACGACAGGCAATGAACTGAAGTAATGGTACTCAGTGAATGGCCACCTCCAGGCAACCATAGGAGGAACCTGCAAGTGATGTCAGGTCGTGAACTGAGGTAATGGTACTCATTGAATGGCCACCTCCAGAAGAGGAACCTGCAAGCGATGACCGCCAATGAACTGAAGTAATGGTACTCAGTGAATGTGCACCGCCAGGCCACCAGTGGAGGAACCTGCAAGTTATGACAGACCATGAACTGAAGTAATGGTACTCAGTGAATGGCCACCTCCAGGCCACCAGAGGAGGAACCTGCAGGTGATGACAGGACGTGAACTGAAGTAATGGTACTCAGTGAATGGCCACCTTCAGGCCACCAGAGGAGGAACCTGCAAGTTACGACAGGCCATGAACTGAAGTAATGGTACTCAGTGAATGGCAACCTCCAGACCTCCAGAAGAGGAACCTGCAAGTTATGACAGACCATGAACTGAAGTAATGGTACTCAGTGAATGGCCACCTCAGGGCAACCAGAGGAGGAACCTGCAAGTGATGACAGGCCATGAACTGAAATAATGGTACTCAGTGAATAACCATCTCCAGGCCACCAGAGAAGGAACCTGCAAGTTATGACAGACCATGAACTGAAATAATGGTACTCAGTGAAAGTCCACTGCCAGGCCACCAGAGGAGGAACCTGCAAGTTATGACAGACCAAGAACTGAAGTAATGGCACTCAGTGAATGTCCACCTCCAGACGAGGAACCTGCAAGTTATGACAGACCATGAACTGAAGTAATGGTACTCAGTGAATGGCCACCTCCAGGTCACCAGAGGAGGAACCTGCAGGTGATGACAGGCCGTGAACTGAAGTAATGGTACTCAGTGAACGGCAACCTCCAGGCCACCAGAGGAGGAACCTGCAAGTGATGACAGGCCGTGAACTGAAGTAATGGTACTCAGTGAAAGGCCACCTTCAGGCCACCAGAGGAGGAACCTGCAAGTTACGACAGGCCATGAACTGAAGTAATGGTACTCAGTGAATGGCCACCTCCAGGCCACCAGAGGAGGAACCTGCAAGTGATGACAGGCCGTTAACTGAAGTAATGGTACTCAGTGAATGGCCACCTTCAGGCCACCAGAGGAGGAACCTGCAAGTTACGACAGGCCATGAACTGAAGTAATGGTACTCAGTGAATGGCCACCTCCAGGCACCCAGAGGAGGAACCTGCAAGTGATGTCAGGTCGTGAACTGAAGTAATGGTACTCAGTGAATGGCCACCTCCAGAAGAGGAACCTGCAAGCGATGACCGGCAATGAACTGAAGTAATGGTACTCAGTGAATGTGCACCACCAGACCACCAGAGGAGGAACCTGCAAGTTATGACAGGCAATGAACTGAAGTAATGGTCCTCAGTGAGTGGCCACCTCCAGGCCACTAGAGGAGGAACCTGCAAGTTATGTCAGGCAATGAACTGAAGTAATGGTACTCAGTGAATGGCCACCTCAAGGCCACCAGAGGAGGAACCTGCAAGTTATGACAGGCAATGAACTGAAGTAATGGTACTCAGTGAATGGCCACCTTCAGGCAACCAGAGGAGGAACCTGCAAGTGATATCAGGTCGTGAACTGAGGTAATGGTACTCAGTGAATGGCCACCTCCAGAAGAGGAACCTGCAAGCGATGACCGGCAATGAACTGAAGTAATGGGACTCAGTGAATGACCTATTCCAGGCCACCAAAGGAGGAACCTGCAAGTGATGACAGGCAATGAACTGAAGTAATGGTACTCAGTGAACGGCCACCGCCAGGCCACCAGAGGAGGAACCTGAAAGTTATGACAGACCATGAACTGAAATAATGGTACTCAGTGAAAGTCCACCGCCAGGCCACCAGAGGAGGAACCTGCAAGTTATGACAGACCATGAACTGAAGTAATGGTACTCAGTGAATGTCCACCTCCAGACGACAATCCTGCAAGTTATGACAGACCACGAACTGAAGAAATGGTACTCAGTGAATGGCCACCTCCAGACCTCCAGAAGAGGAACCTGCAAGTTATGACTGACCATGAACTGAAGTAATGGTACTCAGTGAATGGCCACCTCCAGGCCACCAGAGGAGGAACCTGCAAGTGAAGACAGGCCATGAACTGAAATAATGGTACTCAGTGAATGGCCACCTCCAGGCCACCAGAGGAGGAACCTGCAAGTGCTGACAGGCTGTTAACTGAACTAATGGTACTCAGTGAATGGCCACAACCAGACCTCCAGAAGAAGAACCTGCAAGTTACGACAGACCATGAACTGAAGTAATGGTACTCAGTGAATGGCCACCTCCAGGCCACGTGAGGAGGAACCTGCGGGTTATGACAGGCAATGAACAGAAATAATGGTACTCAGTGAATGGCCACCTCCAGAAGAGGAACCTGCAAGCGATGACCGGCAATAAACTGAAGTAATGGTACTCAGTGAATGTGCACCGCCAGGCCACCAGAGGAGGAACCTGAAAGTGATGACAGACCATGAACTGAAATAATGGTACTCAGTGAAAGTCCACTGCCAGGCCACCAGAGGAGGAACCTGAAAGTTATGACAGACCATGAACTGAAGTATTGGTACTCAGTGAATGTCCACCTCCAGACGAGGAACCTGCAAGTTATGACAGACCATGAACTGAAGTAATGGTACTCAGCGAATTGCCACCTCCAGGACACCAGAGGAGGAACCTGCAAGTGATGACAGACCATGAACTGAAGTAATGGTACTCAGTGAATGTCCACCTCCAGACGAGGAACCTGCAAGTTATGACAGACCATGAACTGAAGTAATGGTACTCAGTGAATGGCCACCTCCAGGCCACCAGAGGAGGAACCTGCAGGTGATGACAGGACGTGAACTGAAGTAATGGTACTCAGTGAATGGCAACCTCCAGGCCACCAGAGGAGGAACCTGCAAGTGATGACAGGCTGTGAACTGAAGTAATGGTACTCAGTGAATGGCCACCTTCAGGCCACCAGAGGAGGAACCTTCAAGTTACGACAGGCCATGAACTGAAGTAATGGTACTCAGTGAATGGCCACCTCCAGACCTCCAGAAGAGGAACCTGCAAGTTATGACAGACCATGAACTGAAGTAATGGTACTCAGTGAATGGCCACCTCAGGGCCACCAGAGGAGGAACCTGCAAGTGATGACAGGCCATGAACTGAAATAATGGTACTCAGTGAATAACCATCTCCAGGCCACCAGAGAAGGAACCTGCAAGTTATGACAGACCATGAACTGAAATAATGGTACTCAGTGAAAGTCCACCGCCAGGCCACCAGAGGAGGAACCTGCAAGTTATGACAGACCATGAACTGAAGTAATGGCACTCAGTGAATGTCCACCTCCAGACGAGGAACCTGCAAGTTATGACAGACCATGAACTGAAGTAATGGTACTCAGTGAATGGCCACCTCCAGGTCACCAGAGGAGGAACCTGCAGGTGATGACAGGCCGTGAACTGAAGTAATGGTACTCAGTGAACGGCAACCTCCAGGCCACCAGAGGAGGAACCTGCAAGTGATGACAGGCCGTGAACTGAAGTAATGGTACTCAGTGAAAGGCCACCTTCAGGCCACCAGAGGAGGAACCTGCAAGTTACGACAGGCCATGAACTGAAGTAATGGTACTCAGTGAATGGCCACCTCCAGGCCACCAGAGGAGGAACCTGCAAGTGATGACAGGCCGTTAACTGAAGTAATGGTACTCAGTGAATGGCCACCTTCAGGCCACCAGAGGAGGAACCTGCAAGTTACGACAGGCCATGAACTGAAGTAATGGTACTCAGTGAATGGCCACCTCCAGGCACCCAGAGGAGGAACCTGCAAGTGATGTCAGGTCGTGAACTGAAGTAATGGTACTCAGTGAATGGCCACCTCCAGAAGAGGAACCTGCAAGCGATGACCGGCAATGAACTGAAGTAATGGTACTCAGTGAATGTGCACCACCAGACCACCAGAGGAGGAACCTGCAAGTTATGACAGGCAATGAACTGAAGTAATGGTCCTCAGTGAGTGGCCACCTCCAGGCCACTAGAGGAGGAATCTGCAAGTTATGTCAGGCAATGAACTGAAGTAATGGTACTCAGTGAATGGCCACCTCAAGGCCACCAGAGGAGGAACCTGCAAGTTATGACAGGCAATGAACTGAAGTAATGGTACTCAGTGAATGGCCACCTTCAGGCAACCAGAGGAGGAACCTGCAAGTGATACCAGGTCGTGAACTGAGGTAATGGTACTCAGTGAATGGCCACCTCCAGAAGAGGAACCTGCAAGCGATGACCGGCAATGAACTGAAGTAATGGGACTCAGTGAATGACCTATTCCAGGCCACCAAAGGAGGAACCTGCAAGTGATGACAGGCAATGAACTGAAGTAATGGTACTCAGTGAACGGCCACCGCCAGGCCACCAGAGGAGGAACCTGAAAGTTATGACAGACCATGAACTGAAATAATGGTACTCAGTGAAAGTCCACCGCCAGGCCACCAGAGGAGGAACCTGCAAGTTATGACAGACCATGAACTGAAGTAATGGTACTCAGAGAATGTCCACCTCCAGACGACGAACCTGCAAGTTATGACAGACCACGAACTGAAGAAATGGTAGTCAGTGAATTGCCACCTCCAGGCCACCAGAGGAGGAACCTGCAGGTGATGACAGGCCATGAACTGAAGTAATGGTACTCAGTGAATGGCAACCTCCAGGCCACCAGAGGAGGAATCTGCAAGTGATGACAGGCCGTGAACTGAAGTAATGGTACTCAGTGAATGGCCACCTTCAGGCCACCAGAGGAGGAACCTGCAAGTTACGACAGGCCATGAACTGAAGTAATGGTACTCAGTGAATGGCCACCTCCAGACCTCCAGAAGAGGAACCTGCAAGTTATGACTGACCATGAACTGAAGTAATGGTACTCAGTGAATGGCCACCTCCAGGCCACCAGAGGAGGAACCTGCAAGTGAAGACAGGCCATGAACTGAAATAATGGTACTCAGTGAATGGCCACCTCCAGGCCACCAGAGGAGGAACCTGCAAGTGATGACAGGCAATGAACTGAAGTAATGGTACTCAGTGAATGGCCACCTCCAGGCCACCAGAGGAGGAACCTGCAAGTGCTGACAGGCTGTTAACTGAACTAATGGTACTCAGTGAATGGCCACAACCAGACCTCCAGAAGAAGAACCTGCAAGTTACGACAGACCATGAACTGAAGTAATGGTACTCAGTGAATGGCCACCTCCAGGCCACGTGAGGAGGAACCTGCGGGTTATGACAGGCAATGAACAGAAATAATGGTACTCAGTGAATGGCCACCTCCAGAAGAGGAACCTGCAAGCGATGACCGGCAATAAACTGAAGTAATGGTACATAGTGAATGTGCACCGCCAGGCCACCAGAGGAGGAACCTGAAAGTGATGACAGACCATGAACTGAAATAATGGTACTCAGTGAAAGTCCACTGCCAGGCCACCAGAGGAGGAACCTGAAAGTTATGACAGACCATGAACTGAAGTAATGGTACTCAGTGAATGTCCACCTCCAGACGAGGAACCTGCAAGTTATGACAGACCATGAACTGAAGTAATGGTACTCAGCGAATTGCCACCTCCAGGACACCAGAGGAGGAACCTGCAAGTGATGACAGGCCGTGAACTGAAGTAATGGTACTCAGTGAATGGCCACCTGCAGGCAAACAGAGGAGGAA
>NW_028187783.1:0-17000 GCF_964204655.1 Triturus cristatus
AACTCTACCCCCTACACTTCACAAACACCACCGCACTACACTAAACCCTAAAACACAACCCCAGCACCAGCCACTACACTACAAAAACACGCTGCACTACCCTAAACCCTAAAACACTACCCCCAGCACGACCCCCTACACTACACAAACACCACTGCACTACCCTAAACCCTAAATCTACCCTAGCACGCCCCCCTACACTACCAAACACCACTGCTCTACGCTAAACCCTAAAACACTATCCCCAGTATGACCCCCTACACTACACAAATACCACTGCGCTACCCTAAACCCTAACACACGACCCCCAGCACTGCCCCAACACCACAGAGAACTCCACTGCGCTACCCTAAACCCTTAAACACTATACCCAGCACTAACCCCTACACTACCCAAACACCAGTGTGCTACCCTAAACCCTAAAACACTACCCCCAGCACAACCACCTACACTACCCAAACACCACTGCACTACCCTAAACCCTAAAACACAACCCCCTACACTACAAAAAAACCACTGCACTACCCTAAAATCTAAAACTCTACCCCCTACACTACACAAACACCACTGTACTACACTAAACCCTAAAACACAACCCCAGCACCAACCACTACACTACACAAACACCACTGCACTAGCATAAACCCTAAAACACTACCACCAGTATGAATCCCTACACTACCCAAACACCACTGCACTACCCTAAACCCTAAAACACAACCCCTACACTAAAAAAAACACTGCACTACCCTAAAATCTAAACCTTTACCCCCTACACTACACATACACCACTGCACTACACTAGTCCCTAAAACTCTACCCCAGCATGAACCCTTATATTACAAAAACACCACTGCACTACCCTAAACCCTAAAACCCTACCCCAGCACGACCCCCTCCACTACACAAACACCACTGCACTACCCTAAACCCTAAATCTACCCCCAGCATGACCTCCTACACCACCAAACACCACTGCACTATGCTAAACCCTAAAACACTACCCCAAGTGTGACCCCCTACACTACACAAATATCACTGCGCTACCCTAAACCCTAAAACACTACCCCCAGCACTACCCCCAACACCACACAAACGCCACTGCGCTACCCTAAACCCTAAAACGCTATACCCAGCACTACCCCCTACACCACCCAAACACCACTGCGCTACCCTAAACCCTAAAACACTACCCCAAGCACGACCACCTACACCACACAAACTCAACTGCGCTACCCTAAACCCTAAAACACTATACCCAGCACTACCCCCTACACTACTTAAACACCACTGTGCTACCCTAAACCCTAAAACACTACCCCCAGCACGACCACCTACACTACCCAAACACCACTGCACTACCCTAAACCCTAAAACACTACCCCCAGTATAACCTCCTACACTACCCATACACCAATGCGCTATGGTAAACCCTAAATCTAACCCCGCACAACCCCCTACACTACCCTAACACCACTGCGGTACGCTAAACCCTAAAACACTACCCCCAGCACGACCCCTGTGCTTCCCATACACCACTCCGCTACCCTAAACCCTAAAACACTACCCCCAGCACGACCCCCTACGGTACCCAAACACCACTGCGCTACTGTAAACCCTAAAAAACTAGCCCCAGCACGACCCCTGCACTACCCAAAGACAACACAAACTTTACTGCGCTACGCTAAACGCTAAAACACTATACACAGCACTACCCCCTACACTACTTAAACACCACTGCGCTACCCTAAATCTTAAAACATTACTGCCAGCACGACCACCTACACTACCCAAATACCACTGCTCTACCCTAAACCCTAAAACACTACCCCAGCACGACCCCCTACACCACACAAACACAACTGCGCTACCCTAAATCCTAAAACACTACCCCAAGCACGACCCCCTACACTACACAAACACCACGGTGCTACCCTAAAACACGACCCCCAGCACGACCCTCGACACTACACAAACACCACTGCGCTACTCTAAACCCTAAAACACTACCCCCAGCACGACCCCCTAAGCAAACACCACTGTGTTACCATAAACCCTAAAACACTACCCCCAGCATGACCCCTGTGCTACCCATACACCACTCCGCTACCCTAAACCCTAAAACACTACCCCCAGCACAACCCCCTACGCTACCCAAACACCACTGCGCTACTGTAAATCCTAAAAAACTCGCCCCAGCACGACCCCTGCACTAGCCAAACACAACTGTGCTACCCTTAACCTTAAAACATTACCCCCAGCACGACCCCCTACACTACACAAACAGCACTGCGCTATCCTAAACCCTAAAACACTACCCCCAGCACGACCCCTATGCTATCCATACACCACTCTGCTACCCTAAACCCTAAAACACTACCCCGAGCATGACCCCCTATGCTACCCAAACACCACTGCGCTACCCTAAACCCTAAAGAACTAGCCCCAGAACGACCCTTACACTTCCCAAACACAACTGCGCTACCCTTAACCTTAAAACATTACCCCCAGCACGACCCCCTACACTACACAAACACCACTGTGCAACCCTAAACCCTAAAAAACTAGCCCCAGCACGACCCCTACACTACCCAAACACAACTGCGCTACCCTTAACCTTCAAACATTACCCCCAGCACGACTCCCTACACTACACAAACACCACTGCCCTACGCTAAACCCTAAAACACTACCCCCAGCACGACCCCCTACACTACCCATACACCTCTGCACTACCCTAAACCCTGAAGCACTACCCCCACCAAAACCCCCTACACTACCCACACACCACATCGCTACCCTAAACCCTAAAACACTACCTCCAGCACGACTGCCTACACTACCCAAACACCGCTGCACCACTCTAAACCCTAAAACACTACCCCCAGCATGACCACCTACACTACCCAAACACAACTGCACTACCCTAAACCCCAAAACACGACCCCCTATACTACCCAAACACCGCTGCACCACTCTAAACCCTAAAACACTACCCCCAGCATGACCACCTACACTACCCAAACACAACTGCACTACCCAAAACCCTAAAACACTACCCCCTACACTACAAAAACACCACTGCACTACCCTAAAATCTAAAACTCTACCCCCTACACTTCACAAACACCACCGCACTACACTAAACCCTAAAACACAACCCCAGCACCAACCACTACACGACACAAACACCACTGCACTAGCATAAACCCTAAAACACTACCACCAGTATGAATCCCTGCAATACCCAAACACCACTGCACTACCCTAAACCCTAAAACACGACCCCTACACTAAAAAAAAACACTGCACTACCCTAAAATCAAAAACTCTACCCCCTACACTACACATACAACACTGCACTACACTAAACCCTAAAACACTACCCCAGCATGAACCCCTATACTACAAAAACACCACTGCACTACCTAAACCCTAAAACCCTACCCCAGCACGACCTCCTCCACTACACAAACACCACTGCACTACCCTAAACCCTAAATCTACCCCAGCACGACCGCCTACACCACCAAACACCACTGCACTACGCTAAACCCTAAAACACTACACCGAGTGTGACCCCCTACACTACACAAATATCACTGCGCTACCATAAAACCCTAAAACACTACCCCCAGCACTACCCCCAACACCACACAAACGCCACTGCGCTACCCTAAACCCTAAAACGCTATACCCAGCATGACCCCCTACACTACCCAAACACCACTGCGCTACCCTAAACCCTAAAACACTACCCTCAGCATGACCACCTACACTACCCAAATACCACTGCGCTACCCTAAACCCTGAAACAATACCCCCAGTATGACCTACTACACTACCCAAACAACCCTGTGCTACCCTAAACCCTAAATCTACCCCCGCACGACACCCTACACTACCCAAACACCACTGCGCTGCCCTAAACCCTAAAACACTACCCCCAGCATGACCCCCTAAGCAAACACCACTGCGCTACCATAAACCCTAAAACACTACACCCAGCATGACCCCTATGCTACCCATACACCACTCAGCTACCCTAAACCCTAAAACACTACTCCCAGCACGACCCCCTACGCTACCCAAACACCAATGCGCTACTGAAAACCCTAAAAAACTAGCCCCAGCACGACCCCTACACTACCCAAACACAACTGTGCCAACCTTAACCTTAAAACATTACCCCCAGCAAGACTCCCAAACTACACAAACACCACTGCGCTACCCTAAACCCTAAAACACTACCCCAACACGACCCCCTACACCACACAAACACCACTGCACTACACTAAACCCTAAAACACTACCCCCAGCACGACCCCCTACACTACACAAACACCACTGCGCTACCCTAAAACACTACACCCAGCACGACCCCGTACACTACACAAACACCATTGCGCTACCAAAAACCCTAAAACACTACCCCCAGCATGACCCCTACACTACCCAAACACCACTGCGCTACCCTAAACCCTAAAACACCACCACCAGCACGACCCTCGACACTACCCAAACACCACTGCGCTATTCTAAACACTAAAACACTACCCCCAGCATGACCCCCTACACTACCCATACACCACTGCGCTTCCCTAAACCCTAAAACACTACCCCCAGCACGACCCCCTACGCTACCCAAACACCACTGCGCAACACTAAACCCTAAAACACTACCACCAGCACGACCCCCTACGCTACCCAAACGCCACTGCACTACACTAAACCCTAAAACACTAGCCCAGCATGACCCCTACACAACCCAAATACAGCTGCGCTACCCTTAACCTTAAATCATTACTCCCAGCACGACCCCCAACACTACCCAAACACAACTGTACTACCCTAAACACTAAAACACGACCCCCTATACTACACAAACACCACTGCAATACACCAAACCCTAAAACACTACCCCCAGCGGACCCCCTACACTACACAAACACCACTGCACTACCCTAAACCCTAAAACACTATCCCCTACACTACAAAAACAACACTGCAATACCCTAAACCCTAAAACACTACCCCCAGCATGACCCCCTACACTACCCAAACACAACTGTACTACCCTAAACACTAAAACACGACCCCCTATACTACACAAACACCACTGCAATACACCAAACCCTAAAACACTACCCCCAGCGGACCCCCAACACTACACAAACACCACTGCACTACCCTAAACCCTAAAACACTACCCCCTACACTACAAAAACACCACTGCACTACCCTAAATCCTAAAACACTACCACCAGCACAACCCCCTACACTACCCAAACACCACTGTACTTCCCTAAACCCTAAAACATAAATCCCCTACACTACCCAAACACAACTGCACTACCCTAAACCCTAAAACACGACCCCCTATACTACAAAACACGACTGACCTACACTAAAATCTAAAACACTACCCCTACACTACACTAACACCACTGCACTTCACTAAACCCTAAATCACTACCCCCAGCACGACCCCCTACACTACACAAACACCACTGCACTACCCTAAAACCTAAATCTACCCCCAGCATGACCCCCTAAACTACCCAAACATCACTGCACTACGCTAAACCCTAAAACACTACCCCAGTATGACCCCCTACACTACACAAATACCACTGCGCTACACTAAACCCTAAAGTACTACCCCTAGCACTACAAAAAAAACACTGCACTACCCTAAAATCTAATACTCTACCCCCTACACTACACAAACACCACTGCACTACAGTAAACCGTATAACACAACCCCAGTACGAACCACTACACTACAAAAACACCACTGCACTACCCTAAACCCTAAAACACTACCCCCAGCATGACCCCCTACACTACACAAACACCACTGCACTACCCTAAACCCTAAATCTACCCCTAGCACGAAACCCCTACACTACTAAACACCACTGCACTATGCTAAACCCTAAAACACTACCCCAGTATGACCCCCTACACTACACAAATACCACTGCGCTACCCTAAAACACTACCCCAGCTCAACCCCCTACACTACCCAAACACCACTGCGCTACCCTAAACCCTAAAACACTACCCGCAGCACAACCCCCTACACTACACAGATACCACTGCTCTACCCTAAAACACTACCCCAGCTCAACCCCCTACACTACCCAAACACCACTGCACTACCCTAAACCCTAACACACGACCCCCTACATTACAAAAAAACCACTGCACTACCCTAAAATCTAAAACTCTACCCCCTACACTACACAAACACCACTGCACTACAATAAACCATAAAACACTACCCCAGCACAAACTCCTACACTACTAAAACACCACTGTACTACCATAAACTCTAAAACACTACCCCCAGCACGACCCCCTACACTACACAAACACCACTGCACTACCCTAAACCCTAAATATACCCCCAGCACGCCCCCCTACACTACCAAACACCACTGCACTACGCTAAACTCTAAATCATTACCCCCAGTGTGACCCCCTACACTACACAAATACCACTGCGCTACCCTAAACCCTAAAACACAACTCCCAGCACTACCCCAACACCACACAAACTCAACTGTGCTACTCTAAACCCTAAAACACTATACCCAGCACTACCCCCTACACTACTTAAACACCACTGTGCTACCCTAAACCCTAAAACACTACCCCCAGCACGACCACCTACACTACCCAAACACCACTGCACTACCCTAAACCCTAAAACACTACCCCCAGTATGACCTCCTACACTACCCATACACAAATGCGCTATGGTAAACCCTAAATCTAACCCCACACAACCCCCTAAACTACCCAAACACCACTGTGGTACCCTAAACCCAAAAACACTACCCCCAGCACGATACCCTAAGCAAACACCACTGCGCTACCATAAACCCTAAATCACTACCCCCAGCATGACCCCTGTGCTTCCCATACACCACTCCGCTACCCTAAACCCTAAAACACTACCCCCAGCACGACCCCCTACGGTACCCAAACACCACTGCGCTACTGTAAACCCTAAAAAACTAGCCCCAGAATGACCCCTGCACTACCCAAACACAACACAAACTTTACTGCGCTACGCTAAACGCTAAAACACTATACCCAGCACTACCCCCTACACTACTTAAACACCACTGCGCTACCCTAAACCTTAAAACATTACTCCCAGCACGACCACCTACACTACACAAACACCACTGCTCTACCCTAAACCCTAAAACACTACCCCAGCACGACCCCCTACACCACACAAACACCATGGTGCTACCCTAAAACACGACCCCCAGCACGACACTCGACACTACCCAAACACCACTGCGCTACCCTAATCCCTAAAACACTACCCTCAGCATGACCACCTACACTACCCAAATACCACTGTGCTACCCTAAACCCTGAAACAATACCCCCAGTATGACCTACTACACTACCCAAACAACCCTGTGCTACCCTAAACCCTAAATCTACCCCCGCACGACACCCTACACTACCCAAACACCACTGCGCTGCCCTAAACCCTAAAACACTACCCCCAGCATGACCCCCTAAGCAAACACCACTGCGCTACCATAAACCCTAAAACACTACACCCAGCATGACCCCTATGCTACCCATACACCACTCAGCTACCCTAAACCCTAAAACACTACTCCCAGCACGACCCCCTACGCTACCCAAACACCAATGCGCTACTGAAAACCCTAAAAAACTAGCCCCAGCACGACCCCTACACCACCCAAACACAACTGTGCCAACCTTAACCTTAAAACATTACCCCCAGCAAGACTCCCAAACTACACAAACACCACTGCGCTACCCTAAACCCTAAAACACTACCCCAACACGACCCCCTACACCACTGCACTACACTAAACCCTAAAACACTACCCCCAGCACGACCCCCTATACTACACAAACACCACTGCGCTACCCTAAAACCCTACACCCAGCACGACCCCGTACACTACACAAACACCATTGCGCTACCAAAAACCCTAAAACACTACCCCCAGCATGACCCCTACACTACCCAAACACCACTGCGCTACCCTAAACCCTAAAACACCACCACCAGCACGACCCTCGACACTACCCAAACACCACTGCGCTATTCTAAACACTAAAACACTACCCCCAGCATGACCCCCTACACTACCCATACACCACTGCGCTTCCCTAAACCCTAAAACACTACCCCCAGCACGACCCCCTACGCTACCCAAACACCACTGCGCAACACTAAACCCTAAAACACTACCACCAGCACGACCCCCTACGCTACCCAAACGCCACTGCACTACACTAAACCCTAAAACACTAGCCCAGCTTGACCCCTACACAACCCAAATACAGCTGCGCTACCCTTAACCTTAAATCATTACTCCCAGCACGACCCCCAACACTACCCAAACACAACTGTACTACCCTAAACACTACAACACGACCCCCTATACTACACAAACACCACTGCAATACACCAAACCCTAAAACACTACCCGCAGCGGACCCCCTACACTACACAAACACCACTGCACTACCCTAAACCCTAAAACACTACCCCTACACTACAAAAACAACACTGCAATACCCTAAACCCTAAAACACTACCCCCAGCATGACCCCCTACACTACCCAAACACAACTGTACTACCCTAAACACTAAAACACGACCCCCTATACTACACAAACACCACTGCAATACACCAAACCCTAAAACACTACCCCCAGCGGACCCCCAACACTACACAAACACCACTGCACTACCCTAAACCCTAAAACACTACCCCCTACACTACAAAAACACCACTGCACTACCCTAAATCCTAAAACACTACCACCAGCACAACCCCCTACAGTACCCAAACACCACTGTACTTCCCTAAACCCTAAAACATAAATCCCCTACACTACCCAAATACAACTGCACTACCCTAAACCCTAAAACACGACCCCCTATACTACAAAACACGACTGACCTACACTAAAATCTAAAACACTACCCCTACACTACACAAACACCACTGCACTTCACTAAACCCTAAATCACTACCCCCAGCACGACCCCCTACACTACACAAACACCACTGCACTACCCTAAAACCTAAATCTACCCCCAGCATGACCCCCTAAACCACCCAAACATCACTGCACTACGCTAAACCCTAAAACACTACCCCAGTATGACCCCCTACACTACACAAATACCACTGCGCTACACTAAACCCTAAAGTACTACCCCTAGCACTACAAAAAAAACACTGCACTACCCTAAAATCTAATACTCTACCCCCTACACTACACAAACACCACTGCACTACAGTAAACCGTATAACACAACCCCAGTACGAACCACTACACTACAAAAACACCACTGCACTACCCTAAACCCTAAAACACTACCCCCAGCATGACCCCCTACACTACACAAACACCACTGCACTACCCTAAACCCTAAATCTACCCCTAGCACGAAACCCCTACACTACTAAACACCACTGCACTATGCTAAACCCTAAAACACTACCCCAGTATGACCCCCTACACTACACAAATACCACTGCGCTACCCTAAAACACTACCCCAGCTCAACCCCCTACACTACCCAAACACCACTGCGCTACCCTAAACCCTAAAACACTACCCGCAGCACAACCCCCTACACTACACAAATACCACTGCTCTACCCTAAAACACTACCCCAGCTCAACCCCCTACACTACCCAAACACCACTGCACTACCCTAAACCCTAACACACGACCCCCTACATTACAAAAAAACCACTGCACTACCCTAAAATCTAAAACTCTACCCCCTACACTACACAAACACCACTGCACTACAATAAACCATAAAACACTACCCCAGCACAAACTCCTACACTACTAAAACACCACTGTACTACCATAAACTCTAAAACACTACCCCCAGCACGACCCCCTACACTACACAAACACCACTGCACTACCCTAAACCCTAAATATACCCCCAGCACGCCCCCCTACACTACCAAACACCACTGCACTACGCTAAACCCTAAATCATTACCCCCAGTGTGACCCCCTACACTACACAAATACCACTGCGCTACCCTAAACCCTAAAACACAACTCCCAGCACTACCCCAACACCACACAAACTCAACTGCGCTACTCTAAACCCTAAAACACTATACCCAGCACTACCCCCTACACTACTTAAACACCACTGTGCTACCCTAAACCCTAAAACACTACCCCCAGCACGACCACCTACACATCCCAAACACCACTGCACTACCCTAAACCCTAAAACACTACCCCCAGTATGACCTCCTACACTACCCATACACAAATGCGCTATGGTAAACCCTAAATCTAACCCCACACAACCCCCTAAACTACCCAAACACCACTGTGGTACCCTAAACCCAAAAACACTACCCCCAGCACGATACCCTAAGCAAACACCACTGCGCTACCATAAACCCTAAAACACTACCCCCAGCACGACCCCTGTGCTTCCCATACACCACTCCGCTACCCTAAACCCTAAAACACTACCCCCAGCACGACCCCCTACGGTACTCAAACACCACTGCGCTACTGTAAACCCTAAAAAACTAGCCCCAGAATAACCCCTGCACTACCCAAACACAACACAAACTTTACTGCGCTACGCTAAACGCTAAAACACTATACCCAGCACTACCCCCTACACTACTTAAACACCACTGCGCTACCCTAAACCTTAAAACATTACTCCCAGCACGACCACCTACACTACACAAACACCACTGCTCTACCCTAAACCCTAAAACACTACCCCAGCACGACCCCCTACACCACACAAACACCATGGTGCTACCCTGAAACACGACCCCCAGCACGACACTCGACACTACCCAAACACCACTGCGCTACTCTAAACCCTAAAACACTACCCCCAGCACGACCCCCTAAGCAAACACCACTGTGTTACCATAAACCCTAAAACACTACCCCCAGCATGCCCCTGTGCTACCCATACACCACTCCGCTACCCTAAACCCTAAAATACTACCCCCAGCACAACCCCCGACGCTACCCAAACACCACTGCGCCACTGTAAATCCTAAAAAACTAGCCCCAGCATGACCCCTGCACTACCCAAACACAACTGTGCTACCCTAAACCCTAAAACACTACCCCAGCACGACCCCCTACACCACACAAACACCACTACGCTACCCTAAACCCTAAAACACTACCCCCAGCATGACCCCCTACACTACACAAACACCACGGCGCTACCCTAAAACACTACCCCCAGCACGACCCCCTACACTACACAAACACCACTGCGCTACCAAAAACTCTAAAACACTACTCCCAGCACGACCCCCTACACTACCCAAACACCACTGCACTACCCTAAACCCTAAAACACCAACCCCAGCACGACCCTCTACACTACCTAAACACCACTGCGCTACCCTAAACCCTAAAACACTACCCCCAGCATGACCCTCTACACTATCCAAACACCACTGCGCTACCCTAAACCCTAAAACTCTACCCCTAGCACGACCCTCAACACTACCCAAACACCACTGCGCTACTCTAAACCCTAAAACACTACCCCCAGCACGACCCCTACACTACCCATACACCACTGCGCTACCCTAAATCCTAAAACACTACCCACTACACTACCCATACACCACATTACTTCCCTAAACCCTAAAACACTACCTCCAGCATGACTGCCTACACTACCCAAACACCACTGCGCCACTCTAAACCCTAAAACACTACCCCCAGCATGACCCCCCTACACTACCCAAACACAACTGCACTACCCTAAACCCTAAAACACGACCCCGTATACTACACAAACACCATTGCAATACACCAAACCCTAAAACACTGGCCCCAGCATGACCCCATGTGGGGGGTCGTACTGGGGGTAGTGTTTTAGGGTTTAGGGCAGCGCAGTGGTGTTTGGGTAATGTCGCAGGTTGTGCTGGGGGTAGTGTTTTAGGGTTTAGGGTAGCGCAGTGGTGTTTGGGTAGTGTAGAGGGTCGTGCTGGTGTAGTGTTTTAGGGTTTAGGGTAGCGGAGTGGTGTGTGTGGTGTTTCGATAGTGTAGGGGCTTGTGCTGGGGGTAGTGTTTTAGGGTTTAGGGTAGCGCACTGGTGTTTGGGTAGTGTGGGGGGTCGTGCGGGGGTAGATTTAGGGTATAGGGTAGCACAGTGGTGTTTGGGTAGTGTAGGAGGTCATGCTGGGGGTAAAGTTTTAGTGTTTAGGATAGCGCAGTGGTGTTTGGGTACTGTAGGTGGTCGTGCTGGGGGTAGTGTTTTAGGGTTTAGGGTAGCGCAGTGGTGTTTAGGTAGTGTAGGGGGTAGTGCTGGGGGTAGTGGTTTAGAGTTTAGGGTAGCGCAGTGGTGTTTGTGTAGTGTTGGGGTAGTGCTGGGGGTAGTGTTTTAGGGTTTAGGGTAGCGCAGTTGTATTTGTGTAGTGTAGGGGGTCATACTGGGGGTAGTTTTTTAGGGTTTAACGTAGTGCAGTGGTGTTTTCAGTAGTTTAGGGGGTCATGCTGTGGGTAGTGTTTTAGGGTTTAGGGTAGTGCAGTGGTGTTTTTGTAGTGTAGGGGTTCGTGCTGGGGGTAGTGTTTTAGGGTTTAGTGTAGTGCAGTGGTGTTTGTGTAGTGTAGGGGGTAGTGTTTTAGATTATAGGGCAGTGCAGTGGTGATTTTGAAGTATAGGGAGTCTTGTTTTAGGGTTTAGGGTAGTGCAGTGGTGTTTGTGTAGTATAGGGAGTCGTGTTTTAGGGTTTTTGGGGAGTGCAGTTGTGTTTGGGTAGTGTAGGGGGTCATGCTGGGGGTAGGGTTTTAGGGTTTAGAGTGGCGCAGTGGTGTTTGGGTAGTGTAGAGGGTCATGCTGGGGTAGTGTTTTAGGGTTTAGGGTAGCGCAGTGGTGTTAGGGTAGTGTAGGGGGTCGATCTGGGGTAGTGTTTTAGGGTAGCGCAGTGGTGTTTGGGTAGTGTAGGGGGTCGTGCTGGGGGTAGTGTTTTAGGGTTTAGGGTAGCGCAGTGGTATTTGTGTAGTGTAGGGGTCGTGCTGGGGTAGAGTTTTAGGGTTTGGGTAGTGCAGTGGTGTTTGTGTAGTGTAGGGGGCTGTGCTGGGGGTAATGTTTTAAGGTTAAGGGTAGCGCAGTTGTGTTTGTGTAGTGTAGGGGGTCATGCTGGGGGTAATGTTTTAAGGTTAAGGGTAGCGCAGTTGTGTTTGGGTAGTGTAGGGGTCATATTGGGGCTAGTTGTTTAGGTTTTAAGGTAGCGATGTGGTGTATGGGTAGTGTTTGGGGTCGTGCTGGGGGTAGTGTTTTAGGCTTTAGGGTAGTGCAGTTGTGTATAGGTAGTGTAGGGGTTCGTGCTGGGGTAGTGTTTTACGGTTTAGAGTAGTGCATTGGTGTTTGGGTAGTGTCAAGGTTCGTGCTGGGGTAGTGTTTTAAGGTTTAGGGTAGCGCAGTGGTGTTTGGGTAGTGTAGATGGTCGTGCTGGGGGTAGTGTTTTAGGGTTTTTGCTAGCGCAGTGGTGTTTGTGTAGTGTAGGGGGTCGTGCTGGGGGGTAGTGTATTAGGGTAGAGCATTGGTGTTTGTGTAGTGTAGGGGTCATGCTGGGGGTAGTGATTTAGGGTTTTTGCTAGCGCAGTGGTGTTTGTGTAGTGTAGGGGGTCGTGCTGGGGGTAGTGTATTAGGGTAGAGCATTGGTGTTTGTGTAGTGTAGGGGTCGTGCTGGAGGTAGTGTTTTAGGGTTTAGGATAGTGCAGTGGTGTTTTGGTAGTGTAGGGGGTCATGCGGGTAGTATATTTAGGGTTTTAGGGTAGCGCAGTGGTGTTTGGGTAGTGTAGGAGGTCGTACTGGGGGTAGTGTTTTAGGGTTTAGGGTAGCGCAGTGGTATTTGTGTAGTGTGTGGGGTCATACTGGGGTAGTGTTTGAGGGTTTAGCATAGTGCAGTGGTGTTTGGTAGTGTAGGGGGTCGTGGTAGGGGAAGATTTAGGGTTTAGGGTAGTGCAGTGGTGTTTGTGTAGTGTAGGGGTTCATGCTGGGGGTAGTGTTTTACGGTTAAGGGTAGTGCAGTGGTGTTTTTGTAGTGTAGTGGTTCGTGCTGGGGTTGTGTTTTAGGGTTTACTGTAGTGCAGTGGTGTTTGTGTAGTGTAGGGGGTAGAGTATTAGATTTTAGGGTAGTGCAATAGTTTTTTTGTAGTGCTGGGGTAGTGCTGCGCTACCCTTAACCTTAAAACATTACCCCAGCACGACCCCCTACACTACACAAACACCACAGCGCTACCCTAAACCCTAAAACACTACCCCAGCATGACCCCGTACACTACACAAACACAACTGCGCAACCCAAAACCCTAAAACACAACCCCCAGCACGACCCCCTACACTACCCAAACACGACTGCGCTTCCCTAAACCCTAAAACACTACACCAGCATGACCCTCTACACTACCCAAACACCACTGCGCTACCCTAAACCCTAAAACACTACCCCCAGCACGACCCGCTACACTACCCAAACACCACTGCGCTGCCCTAAACCCTAAAACACTATCCCCAGTACGACCCCTCCACACTACCCACACACCACTGCGCTATCCTAAACCCTAAAACACTACCCAGAGCATGATCCCCTTACTACCCATACACTTCGTCACTACCCTAAACCCTAAAACACTACCTCCAGCACTACCGCCTACACTACCCAAACACCACTGCGCTACTCTAAACCCTAAAACACTACCCCCAGCATGACCCCCTATAGTACCCCAGCACCACTGCACTAACCTAAACCCTAAAGCTTCCCTCAGCATGACCACCTATATTACCCAAACACCACTGCACTACCGTAAACCCTAAAACACAACCCCAGCACGACCCACTACACTACATAAAAAGCACTGCTATACCCTAAACCCTTTAACACTACCCCCAGCACTACCCCCAAATCTACATAAACACCACTGCACTACCCTAAACCCTAAATCTACCCCCATCACGACCCCCTAGTCTACCCAAACACCACTACACTACCGTAATCCCTAAAACACTACCCCCAGAACGACCCCCTACACTACCCAAACACCACTGCACTACCTTAAACCCTTAACCACTTCCCCCAGCATGACCCCCTACCCTACATAAAAAGCGTTGCACTACCCTAAACCCTTAAACTCTACCCCTAGCACTACCCCCAAAACTACATAAACACCACTGCACTACCCTAAACCCTAAATCTACCCCATCACGACCCCCTAGACTACCCAAACACCACTACACTACCCTAAACCCTAAAACACTACCCCCATACTACACAAACACCACTGCATTACCCTAAACCCTAAATTTACCCCAGCATGAACCTCTACACTACCCAAACACAACTGCACTACCCTAAACCCCAAAGCACTACCCCCAGCATGACCCCCTACACAACCCAAACACCACTGCACTACCATAAACCCTTAAACACTACCCCCAGCACAACCCCCTACACTACCCAAACAAAACTGCACTATCCTAAACCCTAAAACACTGCCCCCAGCATGACCCCCTACGCTACCAAAACACCACTGCACTACCCTAAACCCTAAAACACGACCCCCTACACTACACAACCACCACTGCACTATCCTAAACCCTAAAACACTACCCCCTACACTGCACAAACACCACTGCACTACTTTAAACCCTAAAACACTTCCCCCAGCACGACCCCCTACACTACACAAACACTACTGCACTACCATAAAAACTAAAACACTACTCCCAGCACGACCCCCTACAGTACCCAAACACCATGCACTACCTAAACCCTAAATCTGCCCCAGCACAATCCCCTACACTACTCAAACACCACTGCACTGCCCTAAAGTCGAAAACAATACCCCCAACACGACCCCCTACACTATAAAAACACCACTGCACTACCCTAAACCCTAATCCTACCCCCTGCATGACTCCCTATACTACCGAAACACCACGGCACTACCCAAAACCTTAAAATACTACCCCCAGCACGACCCCCTACACTACACAAACACCACTGCGCTACCCTAAACCATAAAACACTACCCCCAGCATGACCCTCTACACTACAGAAACATCACTGCGCTACCGTAAAACCTAAGGCACTTCCCCCAGCACGACCCCCTACTCTAACCGAAGACCACTGCGCTACCCTAAACCCTAAAACACTACCCCAGCACAACCCCGTACTCTACACAAACAGCAGTGTGCTTGCCTAAACCCTAAAACACTACCCCCAGCATGACCCCCTACACTACAGAAACAACACTGCGCTACCCTAAACCCTAAAACACTACCCCCAGCTCGACCGCCTACACTACACAAACACCACTGCGCTACCCAAAACCCTAAAACACTACCCCCAGCACGACCCCCTACACTTCAGAAACATCACTGCCCTACCCTAAACCCTAAAGCACTATCCCCAGCACGACACCCTACTCTACACGAACACCACTGCGCTACCCTAAACCCTAAAACACTATCCCAGCACAACCCCATACACTACCCGAACACCACTGCGCTACCCTAAACCCTAAATCACTACCCCCAGCACGACGCCCTCCACTACCCAAACACCACTGTGCTACCCTAAACCCTAAAACACTACCCCCAGCTCGACTGCCTACACTATCCAAACACCACTGCGCTACCCTAAGCCCTAAAACACTACACCATACTCTACACAAACACCACTACACTACCCTAAACCCTAAAACACTACACCCAGCACTACCCCCTACACTACACAAACACCACTGCACTACCCTAAACCCTAAACACGACCCCCTACACTACACAAACACCACTGCACTACCCTAAACCCTAAAACACTACCCCAGCACTACCCCCTACACTACACAAATACCACTGCACTGCCCTAAACCGAAAATCTATCCCTAGCATGACCCCTACACTACCAAACACCACTGCACTACCCTAAACCGTA
>NW_028187784.1:0-51962 GCF_964204655.1 Triturus cristatus
GTCTCTTTGTTAACTGTATATCTCTTTGGAGCAAGAGCTGCTAGAATGATTAGTTGAATCAATTTGATATAGATGTGGAATTATATATCAATGTTAAAGTGCCTTGAACATCCATTAATGGTTCAAAGTTCTAACACTAAGTAATTAATCTCCCATTTATTACAAGTAATTTAGGAAAGTCTAGTTTTGATTTTTTGATAATGCTTAAAGACACCATGAATGTAAACAGCTGAATATAAGATTTCCATCTATCTCGGGTTAACAATCAGTAGCACTTCATCATCTGTTATTTCTTCAGTAGTATGCTATAAATATAGTAAGCCTATTATCTGATTCTGTTAGAACATGAAGTTAAAAATGCCAAGAACATACTTTCTACCACTCTCCAAGCAAACACTTAACGCTGCTTTAATGTTGAAATAGATGCATTTTCTTCTGTATCTTGTTTAAATCTATATTTCCTTTGAGCAGAAGCTGATAGAATGAGTAGATGAATTAATTTAATATAGATGATGAACTGTTATTTATTGCTAAACCACATGGAAAATACATTAATGGTTCTAAGTTTTAACACTAAGATTGAAAATCTCATTTGTATTGATTTTTTTGTGATATTTGTTTCTTCATGTCGATAATATATAAATATACCTTATGGGTAAACAGCTGAAAATAAGCTTTCAAACTATCTGGGGTTCACTGACATTAGCAGTTCTTCATATGCTTGTCCCCCAGCCCAGCACGAACAGCGGCCTGTTAGCTCAGTTGGTTAGAGCGTGGTGCTAATAACGCCAAGGTCACAGGTTCCATCCCTGTACAGGCCAAGTTTCTGTGTTAAATAAAAGATGCTTTTTCTTGTGTCTCTTTGTTAACTGTATATCTCTTTGGAGCAAGAGCTGCTAGAATCATTAGTTGAATCAATTTGATATAGATGTGGAATTATATATTAATGTTAAAGTGCCTTGAACATCCATTAATGGTTGTAAGTTCTAACACTAAGTAACTAAATCTCTCATTTATTACAAGCATTTTCTTCTGTCTGATGTTTATCTCTATATTTCCTTTGAGCAGGAGCTGATAGAATGAGTAGATGAATTAATTTAATATAGATGATGAACTGTTATTTATTGCTAAACCACATAGAACATACATTAATGGTTCTAAGTTTTAACACTAAGAATGAAAATCTCATTTGTATTGATTTTTTTGTGATATTTGTTTCTTCATGTCGATAATATATAAATATACCTTATGGGTAAACAGCTGAAAATAAGCTTTCAAACTATCTGGGGTTCACTGACATTAGCAATTCTTCATATGCTTGTCCCCCAGCCCAGCACAAACAGCGGCCTGTTAGCTCAGTTGGTTAGAGCGTGGTGCTAATAACGCCAAGCTCACAGGTTCGATCCCTGTACAGGCCAAGTTTCTGTGTTAAAAAAAAGATGCTTTTTCTTGTGTCTCTTTGTTAACTGTATATCTCTTTGGAGCAAGAGCTGCTAGAATCATTAGTTGAATCAATTTGATATAGATGTGGAATTATATATTAATGTTAAAGTGCCTTGAACATCCATTAATGGTTGTAAGTTCTAACACTAAGTAACTAAATCTCTCATTTATTACAAGCATTTTCTTCTTTCTGATGTTTAGCTCTATATTTCCTTTGAGCAGGAGCTGATAGAATGAGTAGATGAATTAATTTAATATAGATGATGAACTGTTATTTATTGCTAAACCACATAGAACATACATTAATGGTTCTAAGTTTTAACACTAAGAATGAAAATCTCATTTGTATTGATTTTTTTGTGATATTTGTTTCTTCATGTCGATAATATATAAATATACCTTATGGGTAAACAGCTGAAAATAAGCTTTCAAACTATCTGGGGTTCACTGACATTAGCAATTCTTCATATGCTTGTCCCCCAGCCCAGCACGAACGGCGGCCTGTTAGCACAGTTGGTTAGAGCGTGGTGCTAATAACGCCAAGGTCACTGGTTCGATCCCTGTACATGCCAAGTTTCTGTGTTAAATAAAAGATGCTTTTTCTTCTGTCTCTTTGTTATCTGTATATCTCTTTGGAGCAAGAGCTGCTAGAATCATTAGTTGAATCAATTTGATATAGATGTGGAATTATATATTAATGTTAAAGTGCCTTGAACATCCATTAATGGTTCAAAGTTCTAACACTAAGTAATTAATCTCCCATTTATTACAAGTAATTTAGGAAAGTCTAGTTTTGATTTTTTGATAATGCTTAAAGACACCATGAATGTAAACAGCTGAATATAAGATTTCCATCTATCTCGGGTTAACAATCAGTAGCACTTCATCATCTGTTATTTCTTCAGTAGTATGCTATAAATATAGTAAGCCTATTATCTGATTCTGTTAGAACATGAAGTTAAAAATGCCAAGAACATACTTTCTACCACTCTCCAAGCAAACACTTAACGCTGCTTTAATGTTGAAATAGATGCATTTTCTTCTGTATCTTGTTTAAATCTATATTTCCTTTGAGCAGAAGCTGATAGAATGAGTAGATGAATTAATTTAATATAGATTATGAACTGTTATTTATTGCTAAACCACATGGAAAATACATTAATGGTTCTAAGTTTTAACACTAAGATTGAAAATCTCATTTGTATTGATTTTTTTGTGATATTTGTTTCTTCATGTCGATAATATATAAATATACCTTATGGGTAAACAGCTGAAAATAAGCTTTCAAACTATCTGGGGTTCACTGACATTAGCAATTCTTCATATGCTTGTCCCCCAGCCCAGCACGAGCGGCGGCCTGTTAGCTCAGTTGGTTAGAGCGTGGTGCTAATAACGCCAAGGTCACAGGTTCGATCCCTGTACAGGCCAAGTTTCTGTGTTAAATAAAAGATGCTTTTTCTTCTGTCTCTTTGTTATCTGTATATCTCTTTGGAGCAAGAGCTGCTAGAATCATTAGTTGAATCAATTTGATATAGATGTGGAATTATATATTAATGTTAAAGTGCCTTGAACATCCATTAATGGTTGTAAGTTCTAACACTAAGTAACTAAATCTCTCATTTATTACAAGCATTTTCTTCTGTCTGATGTTTATCTCTATATTTCCTTTGAGCAGGAGCTGATAGAATGAGTAGATGAATTAATTTAATATAGATGATGAACTGTTATTTATTGCTAAACCACATAGAACATACATTAATGGTTCTAAGTTTTAACACTAAGAATGAAAATCTCATTTGTATTGATTTTTTTGTGATATTTGTTTCTTCATGTCGATAATATATAAATATACCTTATGGGTAAACAGCTGAAAATAAGCTTTCAATCTATCTGGGGTTCACTGACATTAGCAGTTCTGCATATGCTTGTCCCCCAGCCCAGCACGAACGGCGGCCTGTTAGCTCAGTTGGTTAGAGCGTGGTGCTAATAACGCCAAGGTCACAGGTTCCATCCCTGTACAGGCCAAGTTTCTGTGTTAAAAAAAAGATGCTTTTTCTTGTGTCTCTTTGTTAACTGTATATCTCTTTGGAGCAAGAGCTGCTAGTAGTTGAATCAATTTGATATAGATGTGGAATTATATATTAATGTTAAAGTGCCTTGAACATCCATTAATGGTTGTAAGTTCTAACACTAAGTAACTAAATCTCTCATTTATTACAAGCATTTTCTTCTGTCTGATGTTTATCTCTATATTTCCTTTGAGCAGGAGCTGATAGAATGAGTAGATGAATTAATTTAATATAGATGATGAACTGTTATTTATTGCTAAACCACATAGAACATACATTAATGGTTCTAAGTTTTAACACTAAGAATGAAAATCTCATTTGTATTGATTTTTTTGTGATATTTGTTTCTTCATGTCGATAATATATAAATATACCTTATGGGTAAACAGCTGAAAATAAGCTTTCAAACTATCTGGGGTTCACTGACATTAGCAATTCTTCATATGCTTGTCCCCCAGCCCAGCACAAACAGCGGCCTGTTAGCTCAGTTGGTTAGAGCGTGGTGCTAATAACGCCAAGGTCACAGGTTCGATCCCTGTACAGGCCAAGTTTCTGTGTTAAAAAATAGATGCTTTTTCTTGTGTCTCTTTGTTAACTGTATATCTCTTTGGAGCAAGAGCTGCTAGAATCATTAGTTGAATCAATTTGATATAGATGTGGAATTATATATTAATGTTAAAGTGCCTTGAACATCCATTAATGGTTGTAAGTTCTAACACTAAGTAACTAAATCTCTCATTTATTACAAGCATTTTCTTCTGTCTGATGTTTAGCTCTATATTTCCTTTGAGCAGGAGCTGATAGAATGAGTAGATGAATTAATTTAATATAGATGATGAACTGTTATTTATTGCTAAACCACATAGAACATACATTAATGGTTCTAAGTTTTAACACTAAGAATGAAAATCTCATTTGTATTGATTTTTTTGTGATATTTGTTTCTTCATGTCGATAATATATAAATATACCTTATGGGTAAACAGCTGAAAATAAGCTTTCAAACTATCTGCGGTTCACTGACATTAGCAATTCTTCATATGCTTGTCCCCCAGCCCAGCACGAACAACGGCCTGTTAGCACAGTTGGTTAGAGCGTGGTGCTAATAACGCCAAGGTCACAGGTTCGATCCCTGTACAGGCCAAGTTTCTGTGTTAAATAAAAGATGCTTTTTCTTCTGTCTCTTTGTTATCTGTATATCTCTTTGGAGCAAGAGCTGCTAGAATCATTAGTTGAATCAATTTGATATAGATGTGGAATTATATATTAATGTTAAAGTGCCTTGAACATCCATTAATGGTTGTAAGTTCTAACACTAAGTAACTAAATCTCTCATTTATTACAAGCATTTTCTTCTGTCTGATGTTTATCTCTATATTTCCTTTGAGCAGGAGCTGATAGAATGAGTAGATGAATTAATTTAATATAGATGATGAACTGTTATTTATTGCTAAACCACATAGAACATACATTAATGGTTCTAAGTTTTAACACTAAGAATGAAAATCTCATTTGTATTGATTTTTTTGTGATATTTGTTTCTTCATGTCGATAATATATAAATATACTTTATGGGTAAACAGCTGAAAATAAGCTTTCAAACTATCTGGGGTTCACTGACATTAGCAGTTCTGCATATGCTTGTCCCCCAGCACAGAACGAACGGCAGCCTGTTAGCTCAGTTGGTTAGAGCGTGGTGCTAATAACGCCAAGGTCACAGGTTCGATCCCTGTACAGGCCAAGTTTCTGTGTTAAAAAAAAGATGCTTTTTCTTGTGTCTCTTTGTTAACTGTATATCTCTTTGGAGCAAGAGCTGCTAGTAGTTGAATCAATTTGATATAGATGTGGAATTATATATTAATGTTAAAGTGCCTTGAACATCCATTAATGGTTGAAAGTTCTAACACTAAGTAACTAAATCTCTCATTTATTACAAGCATTTTCTTCTGTCTGATGTTTATCTCTATATTTCCTTTGAGCAGGAGCTGATAGAATGAGTAGATGAATTAATTTAATATAGATGATGAACTGTTATTTATTGCTAAACCACATGGAAAATACATTAATGGTTCTAAGTTTTAACACTAAGATTGAAAATCTCATTTGTATTGATTTTTTTGTGATATTTGTTTCTTCATGTCGATAATATATAAATATACCTTATGGGTAAACAGCTGAAAATAAGCTTTCAAACTATCTGGGGTTCACTGACATTCGCAATTCTTCATATGCTTGTCCCCCAGCCCAGCACAAACAGCGGCCTGTTAGCTCAGTTGGTTAGAGCGTGGTGCTAATAACGCCAAGGTCACAGGTTCGATCCCTGTACAGGCCAAGTTTCTGTGTTAAATAAAAGATGCTTTTTCTTCTGTCTCTTTGTTATCTGTATATCTCTTTGGAGCAAGAGCTGCTAGAATCATTAGTTGAATCAATTTGATATAGATGTGGAATTATATATTAATGTTAAAGTGCCTTGAACACCCATTAATGGTTCAAAGTTCTAACACTAAGTAATTAATCTCCCATTTATTACAAGTAATTTAGGAAAGTCTAGTTTTGATTTTTTGATAATGCTTAAAGACACCATGAATGTAAACAGCTGAATATAAGATTTCCATCTATCTCTGGTTAACAATCAGTAGCACTTCATCATCTGTTATTTCTTCACTAGTATGCTATAAAAATAGTAAGCCTATTATCTGATTCTGTTAGAACATGAAGTTAAAAATGCCAAGAACATACTTTCTACCACTCTCCAAGCAAACACTTAACGCTGCTTTAATGTTGAAATAAATGCATTTTCTTCTGTATCTTGTTTAAATCTATATTTCCTTTGAGCAGAAGCTGATAGAATGAGTAGATGAATTAATTTAATATAGATGATGAACTGTTATTTATTACTAAACCACATGGAAAATACATTAATGGTTCTAAGTTTTAACACTAAGAATGAAAATCTCATTTGTATTGATTTTTTTGTGATATTTGTTTCTTCATGTCGATAATATATAAATATACCTTATGGGTAAACAGCTGAAAATAAGCTTTCAAACTATCTGGGGTTCACTGACATTAGCAGTTCTTCATATGCTTGTCCCCCAGCCCAGCACGAACAGCGGCCTGTTAGCTCAGTTGGTTAGAGCGTGGTGCTAATAACGCCAAGGTCACAGGTTCGATCCCTGTACAGGCCAAGTTTCTGTGTTAAATAAAAGATGCTTTTTCTTGTGTCTCTTTGTTAACTGTATATCTCTTTGGAGCAAGAGCTGCTAGAATCATTAGTTGAATCAATTTGATATAGATGTGGAATTATATATTAATGTTAAAGTGCCTTGAACATCCATTAATGGTTGTAAGTTCTAACACTAAGTAACTAAATCTCTCATTTATTACAAGCATTTTCTTCTGTCTGATGTTTATCTCTATATTTCCTTTGAGCAGGAGCTGATAGAATGAGTAGATGAATTAATTTAATATAGATGATGAACTGTTATTTATTGCTAAACCACATAGAACATACATTAATGGTTCTAAGTTTTAACACTAAGAATGAAAATCTCATTTGTATTGATTTTTTTGTGATATTTGTTTCTTCATGTCGATAATATATAAATATACCTTATGGGTAAACAGCTGAAAATAAGCTTTCAAACTATCTGGGGTTCACTGACATTAGCAATTCTTCATATGCTTGTCCCCCAGCCCAGCACAAACAGCGGCCTGTTAGCTCAGTTGGTTAGAGCGTGGTGCTAATAACACCAAGCTCACAGGTTCGATCCCTGTACAGGCCAAGTTTCTGTGTTAAAAAAAAGATGCTTTTTCTTGTGTCTCTTTGTTAACTGTATATCTCTTTGGAGCAAGAGCTGCTAGAATCATTAGTTGAATCAATTTGATATAGATGTGGAATTATATATTAATGTTAAAGTGCCTTGAACATCCATTAATGGTTGTAAGTTCTAAAACTAAGTAACTAAATCTCTCATTTATTACAAGCATTTTCTTCTTTCTGATGTTTAGCTCTATATTTCCTTTGAGCAGGAGCTGATAGAATGAGTAGATGAATTAATTTAATATAGATGATGAACTGTTATTTATTGCTAAACCACATAGAACATACATTAATGGTTCTAAGTTTTAACACTAAGAATGAAAATCTCATTTGTATTGATTTTTTTGTGATATTTGTTTCTTCATGTCGATAATATATAAATATACCTTATGGGTAAACAGCTGAAAATAAGCTTTCAAACTATCTGGGGTTCACTGACATTAGCAATTCTTCATATGCTTGTCCCCCAGCCCAGCACGAACGGCGGCCTGTTAGCACAGTTGGTTAGAGCGTGGTGCTAATAACGCCAAGGTCACTGGTTCGATCCCTGTACATGCCAAGTTTCTGTGTTAAATAAAAGATGCTTTTTCTTCTGTCTCTTTGTTATCTGTATATCTCTTTGGAGCAAGAGCTGCTAGAATCATTAGTTGAATCAATTTGATATAGATGTGGAATTATATATTAATGTTAAAGTGCCTTGAACATCCATTAATGGTTCAAAGTTCTAACACTAAGTAATTAATCTCCCATTTATTACAAGTAATTTAGGAAAGTCTAGTTTTGATTTTTTGATAATGCTTAAAGACACCATGAATGTAAACAGCTGAATATAAGATTTCCATCTATCTCGGGTTAACAATCAGTAGCACTTCATCATCTGTTATTTCTTCAGTAGTATGCTATAAATATAGTAAGCCTATTATCTGATTCTGTTAGAACATGAAGTTAAAAATGCCAAGAACATACTTTCTACCACTCTCCAAGCAAACACTTAACGCTGCTTTAATGTTGAAATAGATGCATTTTCTTCTGTATCTTGTTTAAATCTATATTTCCTTTGAGCAGAAGCTGATAGAATGAGTAGATGAATTAATTTAATATAGATTATGAACTGTTATTTATTGCTAAACCACATGGAAAATACATTAATGGTTCTAAGTTTTAACACTAAGATTGAAAATCTCATTTGTATTGATTTTTTTGTGATATTTGTTTCTTCATGTCGATAATATATAAATATACCTTATGGGTAAACAGCTGAAAATAAGCTTTCAAACTATCTGGGGTTCACTGACATTAGCAATTCTTCATATGCTTGTCCCCCAGCCCAGCACGAGCGGCGGCCTGTTAGCTCAGTTGGTTAGAGCGTGGTGCTAATAACGCCAAGGTCACAGGTTCGATCCCTGTACAGGCCAAGTTTCTGTGTTAAATAAAAGATGCTTTTTCTTCTGTCTCTTTGTTATCTGTATATCTCTTTGGAGCAAGAGCTGCTAGAATCATTAGTTGAATCAATTTGATATAGATGTGGAATTATATATTAATGTTAAACTGCCTTGAACATCCATTAATGGTTGTAAGTTCTAACACTAAGTAACTAAATCTCTCATTTATTACAAGCATTTTCTTCTGTCTGATGTTTATCTCTATATTTCCTTTGAGCAGGAGCTGATAGAATGAGTAGATGAATTAATTTAATATAGATGATGAACTGTTATTTATTGCTAAACCACATAGAACATACATTAATGGTTCTAAGTTTTAACACTAAGAATGAAAATCTCATTTGTATTGATTTTTTTGTGATATTTGTTTCTTCATGTCGATAATATATAAATATACCTTATGGGTAAACAGCTGAAAATAAGCTTTCAATCTATCTGGGGTTCACTGACATTAGCAGTTCTGCATATGCTTGTCCCCCAGCCCAGCACGAACGGCGGCCTGTTAGCTCAGTTGGTTAGAGCGTGGTGCTAATAACGCCAAGGTCACAGGTTCCATCCCTGTACAGGCCAAGTTTCTGTGTTAAAAAAAAGATGCTTTTTCTTGTGTCTCTTTGTTAACTGTATATCTCTTTGGAGCAAGAGCTGCTAGTAGTTGAATCAATTTGATATAGATGTGGAATTATATATTAATGTTAAAGTGCCTTGAACATCCATTAATGGTTGTAAGTTCTAACACTAAGTAACTAAATCTCTCATTTATTACAAGCATTTTCTTCTGTCTGATGTTTATCTCTATATTTCCTTTGAGCAGGAGCTGATAGAATGAGTAGATGAATTAATTTAATATAGATGATGAACTGTTATTTATTGCTAAACCACATAGAACATACATTAATGGTTCTAAGTTTTAACACTAAGAATGAAAATCTCATTTGTATTGATTTTTTTGTGATATTTGTTTCTTCATGTCGATAATATATACATATACCTTATGGGTAAACAGCTGAAAATAAGCTTTCAAACTATCTGGGGTTCACTGACATTGGCAATTCTTCATATGCTTGTCCCCCAGCCCAGCACGAACAGCGGCCTGTTAGCTCAGTTGGTTAGAGCGTGGTGCTAATAACGCCAAGGTCACAGGTTCGATCCCTGTACAGGCCAAGTTTCTGGGTTAAAAAAAAGATGCTTTTTCTTGTGTCTCTTTGATAACTGTATATCTCTTTGGAGCAAGAGCTGCTAGAATCATTAGTTGAATCAATTTGATATAGATGTGGAATTATATATTAATGTTAAAGTGCCTTGAACATCCATTAATGGTTGTAAGTTCTAACACTAAGTAACTAAATCTCTCATTTATTACAAGCATTTTCTTCTGTCTGATGTTTATCTCTATATTTCCTTTGAGCAGGAGCTGATAGAATGAGTAGATGAATTAATTTAATATAGATGATGAACTGTTATTTATTGCTAAACCACATAGAACATACATTAATGGTTCTAAGTTTTAACACTAAGAATGAAAATCTCATTTGTATTGATTTTTTTGTGATATTTGTTTCTTCATGTCGATAATATATAAATATACCTTATGGGTAAACAGCTGAAAATAAGCTTTCAAACTATCTGGGGTTCACTGACATTGGCAATTCTTCATATGCTTGTCCCCCAGCCCAGCACAAACAGCGGCCTGTTAGCTCAGTTGGTTAGAGCGTGGTGCTAATAACGCCAAGGTCACAGGTTCGATCCCTGTACAGGCCAAGTTTCTGTGTTAAAAAAAAGATGCTTTTTCTTGTGTCTCTTTGTTAACTGTATATCTCTTTGGAGCAAGAGCTGCTAGAATGATTAGTTGAATCAATTTGATATAGATGTGGAATTATATATCAATGTTAAAGTGCCTTGAACATCCATTAATGGTTCAAAGTTCTAACACTAAGTAATTAATCTCCCATTTATTACAAGTAATTTAGGAAAGTCTAGTTTTGATTTTTTGATAATGCTTAAAGACACCATGAATGTAAACAGCTGAATATAAGATTTCCATCTATCTCGGGTTAACAATCAGTAGCACTTCATCATCTGTTATTTCTTCAGTAGTATGCTATAAATATAGTAAGCCTATTATCTGATTCTGTTAGAACATGAAGTTAAAAATGCCAAGAACATACTTTCTACCACTCTCCAAGCAAACACTTAACGCTGCTTTAATGTTGAAATAAATGCATTTTCTTCTGTATCTTGTTTAAATCTATATTTCCTTTGAGCAGAAGCTGATAGAATGAGTAGATGAATTAATTTAATATAGATGATGAACTGTTATTTATTGCTAAACCACATGGAAAATACATTAATGGTTCTAAGTTTTAACACTAAGAATGAAAATCTCATTTGTATTGATTTTTTTGTGATATTTGTTTCTTCATGTCGATAATATATAAATATACCTTATGGGTAAACAGCTGAAAATAAGCTTTCAAACTATCTGGGGTTCACTGACATTAGCAATTCTTCATATGCTTGTCCCCCAGCCCAGCACAAACAGCGGCCTGTTAGCTCAGTTGGTTAGAGCGTGGTGCTAATAACGCCAAGCTCACAGGTTCGATCCCTGTACAGGCCAAGTTTCTGTGTTAAAAAAAAGATGCTTTTTCTTGTGTCTCTTTGTTAACTGTATATCTCTTTGGAGCAAGAGCTGCTAGAATCATTAGTTGAATCAATTTGATATAGATGTGGAATTATATATTAATGTTAAAGTGCCTTGAACATCCATTAATGGTTGTAAGTTCTAACACTAAGTAACTAAATCTCTCATTTATTACAAGCATTTTCTTCTTTCTGATGTTTAGCTCTATATTTCCTTTGAGCAGGAGCTGATAGAATGAGTAGATGAATTAATTTAATATAGATGATGAACTGTTATTTATTGCTAAACCACATAGAACATACATTAATGGTTCTAAGTTTTAACACTAAGAATGAAAATCTCATTTGTATTGATTTTTTTGTGATATTTGTTTCTTCATGTCGATAATATATAAATATACCTTATGGGTAAACAGCTGAAAATAAGCTTTCAATCTATCTGGGGTTCACTGACATTAGCAGTTCTGCATATGCTTGTCCCCCAGCCCAGCACGAACGGCGGCCTGTTAGCTCAGTTGGTTAGAGCGTGGTGCTAATAACACCAAGGTCACAGGTTCCATCCCTGTACAGGCCAAGTTTCTGTGTTAAAAAAAAGATGCTTTTTCTTGTGTCTCTTTGTTAACTGTATATCTCTTTGGAGCAAGAGCTGCTAGTAGTTGAATCAATTTGATATAGATGTGGAATTATATATTAATGTTAAAGTGCCTTGAACATCCATTAATGGTTGTAAGTTCTAACACTAAGTAACTAAATCTCTCATTTATTACAAGCATTTTCTTCTGTCTGATGTTTATCTCTATATTTCCTTTGAGCAGGAGCTGATAGAATGAGTAGATGAATTAATTTAATATAGATGATGAACTGTTATTTATTGCTAAACCACATAGAACATACATTAATGGTTCTAAGTTTTAACACTAAGAATGAAAATCTCATTTGTATTGATTTTTTTGTGATATTTGTTTCTTCATGTCGATAATATATAAATATACCTTATGGGTAAACAGCTGAAAATAAGCTTTCAAACTATCTGGGGTTCACTGACATTAGCAATTCTTCATATGCTTGTCCCCCAGCCCAGCACAAACAGCGGCCTGTTAGCTCAGTTGGTTAGAGCGTGGTGCTAATAACGCCAAGGTCACAGGTTCGATCCCTGTACAGGCCAAGTTTCTGTGTTAAAAAATAGATGCTTTTTCTTGTGTCTCTTTGTTAACTGTATATCTCTTTGGAGCAAGAGCTGCTAGAATCATTAGTTGAATCAATTTGATATAGATGTGGAATTATATATTAATGTTAAAGTGCCTTGAACATCCATTAATGGTTGTAAGTTCTAACACTAAGTAACTAAATCTCTCATTTATTACAAGCATTTTCTTCTGTCTGATGTTTAGCTCTATATTTCCTTTGAGCAGGAGCTGATAGAATGAGTAGATGAATTAATTTAATATAGATGATGAACTGTTATTTATTGCTAAACCACATAGAACATACATTAATGGTTCTAAGTTTTAACACTAAGAATGAAAATCTCATTTGTATTGATTTTTTTGTGATATTTGTTTCTTCATGTCGATAATATATAAATATACCTTATGGGTAAACAGCTGAAAATAAGCTTTCAAACTATCTGCGGTTCACTGACATTAGCAATTCTTCATATGCTTGTCCCCCAGCCCAGCACGAACAACGGCCTGTTAGCACAGTTGGTTAGAGCGTGGTGCTAATAACGCCAAGGTCACAGGTTCGATCCCTGTACAGGCCAAGTTTCTGTGTTAAATAAAAGATGCTTTTTCTTCTGTCTCTTTGTTATCTGTATATCTCTTTGGAGCAAGAGCTGCTAGAATCATTAGTTGAATCAATTTGATATAGATGTGGAATTATATATTAATGTTAAAGTGCCTTGAACATCCATTAATGGTTGTAAGTTCTAACACTAAGTAACTAAATCTCTCATTTATTACAAGCATTTTCTTCTGTCTGATGTTTATCTCTATATTTCCTTTGAGCAGGAGCTGATAGAATGAGTAGATGAATTAATTTAATATAGATGATGAACTGTTATTTATTGCTAAACCACATAGAACATACATTAATGGTTCTAAGTTTTAACACTAAGAATGAAAATCTCATTTGTATTGATTTTTTTGTGATATTTGTTTCTTCATGTCGATAATATATAAATATACTTTATGGGTAAACAGCTGAAAATAAGCTTTCAAACTATCTGGGGTTCACTGACATTAGCAGTTCTGCATATGCTTGTCCCCCAGCACAGAACGAACGGCAGCCTGTTAGCTCAGTTGGTTAGAGCGTGGTGCTAATAACGCCAAGGTCACAGGTTCGATCCCTGTACAGGCCAAGTTTCTGTGTTAAAAAAAAGATGCTTTTTCTTGTGTCTCTTTGTTAACTGTATATCTCTTTGGAGCAAGAGCTGCTAGTAGTTGAATCAATTTGATATAGATGTGGAATTATATATTAATGTTAAAGTGCCTTGAACATCCATTAATGGTTGAAAGTTCTAACACTAAGTAACTAAATCTCTCATTTATTACAAGCATTTTCTTCTGTCTGATGTTTATCTCTATATTTCCTTTGAGCAGGAGCTGATAGAATGAGTAGATGAATTAATTTAATATAGATGATGAACTGTTATTTATTGCTAAACCACATGGAAAATACATTAATGGTTCTAAGTTTTAACACTAAGATTGAAAATCTCATTTGTATTGATTTTTTTGTGATATTTGTTTCTTCATGTCGATAATATATAAATATACCTTATGGGTAAACAGCTGAAAATAAGCTTTCAAACTATCTGGGGTTCACTGACATTCGCAATTCTTCATATGCTTGTCCCCCAGCCCAGCACAAACAGCGGCCTGTTAGCTCAGTTGGTTAGAGCGTGGTGCTAATAACGCCAAGGTCACAGGTTCGATCCCTGTACAGGCCAAGTTTCTGTGTTAAATAAAAGATGCTTTTTCTTCTGTCTCTTTGTTATCTGTATATCTCTTTGGAGCAAGAGCTGCTAGAATCATTAGTTGAATCAATTTGATATAGATGTGGAATTATATATTAATGTTAAAGTGCCTTGAACACCCATTAATGGTTCAAAGTTCTAACACTAAGTAATTAATCTCCCATTTATTACAAGTAATTTAGGAAAGTCTAGTTTTGATTTTTTGATAATGCTTAAAGACACCATGAATGTAAACAGCTGAATATAAGATTTCCATCTATCTCTGGTTAACAATCAGTAGCACTTCATCATCTGTTATTTCTTCACTAGTATGCTATAAAAATAGTAAGCCTATTATCTGATTCTGTTAGAACATGAAGTTAAAAATGCCAAGAACATACTTTCTACCACTCTCCAAGCAAACACTTAACGCTGCTTTAATGTTGAAATAAATGCATTTTCTTCTGTATCTTGTTTAAATCTATATTTCCTTTGAGCAGAAGCTGATAGAATGAGTAGATGAATTAATTTAATATAGATGATGAACTGTTATTTATTACTAAACCACATGGAAAATACATTAATGGTTCTAAGTTTTAACACTAAGAATGAAAATCTCATTTGTATTGATTTTTTTGTGATATTTGTTTCTTCATGTCGATAATATATAAATATACCTTATGGGTAAACAGCTGAAAATAAGCTTTCAAACTATCTGGGGTTCACTGACATTAGCAGTTCTTCATATGCTTGTCCCCCAGCCCAGCACGAACAGCGGCCTGTTAGCTCAGTTGGTTAGAGCGTGGTGCTAATAACGCCAAGGTCACAGGTTCGATCCCTGTACAGGCCAAGTTTCTGTGTTAAATAAAAGATGCTTTTTCTTGTGTCTCTTTGTTAACTGTATATCTCTTTGGAGCAAGAGCTGCTAGAATCATTAGTTGAATCAATTTGATATAGATGTGGAATTATATATTAATGTTAAAGTGCCTTGAACATCCATTAATGGTTGTAAGTTCTAACACTAAGTAACTAAATCTCTCATTTATTACAAGCATTTTCTTCTGTCTGATGTTTATCTCTATATTTCCTTTGAGCAGGAGCTGATAGAATGAGTAGATGAATTAATTTAATATAGATGATGAACTGTTATTTATTGCTAAACCACATAGAACATACATTAATGGTTCTAAGTTTTAACACTAAGAATGAAAATCTCATTTGTATTGATTTTTTTGTGATATTTGTTTCTTCATGTCGATAATATATAAATATACCTTATGGGTAAACAGCTGAAAATAAGCTTTCAAACTATCTGGGGTTCACTGACATTAGCAATTCTTCATATGCTTGTCCCCCAGCCCAGCACAAACAGCGGCCTGTTAGCTCAGTTGGTTAGAGCGTGGTGCTAATAACGCCAAGCTCACAGGTTCGATCCCTGTACAGGCCAAGTTTCTGTGTTAAAAAAAAGATGCTTTTTCTTGTGTCTCTTTGTTAACTGTATATCTCTTTGGAGCAAGAGCTGCTAGAATCATTAGTTGAATCAATTTGATATAGATGTGGAATTATATATTAATGTTAAAGTGCCTTGAACATCCATTAATGGTTGTAAGTTCTAACACTAAGTAACTAAATCTCTCATTTATTACAAGCATTTTCTTCTTTCTGATGTTTAGCTCTATATTTCCTTTGAGCAGGAGCTGATAGAATGAGTAGATGAATTAATTTAATATAGATGATGAACTGTTATTTATTGCTAAACCACATAGAACATACATTAATGGTTCTAAGTTTTAACACTAAGAATGAAAATCTCATTTGTATTGATTTTTTTGTGATATTTGTTTCTTCATGTCGATAATATATAAATATACCTTATGGGTAAACAGCTGAAAATAAGCTTTCAAACTATCTGGGGTTCACTGACATTAGCAATTCTTCATATGCTTGTCCCCCAGCCCAGCACGAACGGCGGCCTGTTAGCACAGTTGGTTAGAGCGTGGTGCTAATAACGCCAAGGTCACTGGTTCGATCCCTGTACATGCCAAGTTTCTGTGTTAAATAAAAGATGCTTTTTCTTCTGTCTCTTTGTTATCTGTATATCTCTTTGGAGCAAGAGCTGCTAGAATCATTAGTTGAATCAATTTGATATAGATGTGGAATTATATATTAATGTTAAAGTGCCTTGAACATCCATTAATGGTTCAAAGTTCTAACACTAAGTAATTAATCTCCCATTTATTACAAGTAATTTAGGAAAGTCTAGTTTTGATTTTTTGATAATGCTTAAAGACACCATGAATGTAAACAGCTGAATATAAGATTTCCATCTATCTCGGGTTAACAATCAGTAGCACTTCATCATCTGTTATTTCTTCAGTAGTATGCTATAAATATAGTAAGCCTATTATCTGATTCTGTTAGAACATGAAGTTAAAAATGCCAAGAACATACTTTCTACCACTCTCCAAGCAAACACTTAACGCTGCTTTAATGTTGAAATAGATGCATTTTCTTCTGTATCTTGTTTAAATCTATATTTCCTTTGAGCAGAAGCTGATAGAATGAGTAGATGAATTAATTTAATATAGATTATGAACTGTTATTTATTGCTAAACCACATGGAAAATACATTAATGGTTCTAAGTTTTAACACTAAGATTGAAAATCTCATTTGTATTGATTTTTTTGTGATATTTGTTTCTTCATGTCGATAATATATAAATATACCTTATGGGTAAACAGCTGAAAATAAGCTTTCAAACTATCTGGGGTTCACTGACATTAGCAATTCTTCATATGCTTGTCCCCCAGCCCAGCACGAGCGGCGGCCTGTTAGCTCAGTTGGTTAGAGCGTGGTGCTAATAACGCCAAGGTCACAGGTTCGATCCCTGTACAGGCCAAGTTTCTGTGTTAAATAAAAGATGCTTTTTCTTCTGTCTCTTTGTTATCTGTATATCTCTTTGGAGCAAGAGCTGCTAGAATCATTAGTTGAATCAATTTGATATAGATGTGGAATTATATATTAATGTTAAAGTGCCTTGAACATCCATTAATGGTTGTAAGTTCTAACACTAAGTAACTAAATCTCTCATTTATTACAAGCATTTTCTTCTGTCTGATGTTTATCTCTATATTTCCTTTGAGCAGGAGCTGATAGAATGAGTAGATGAATTAATTTAATATAGATGATGAACTGTTATTTATTGCTAAACCACATAGAACATACATTAATGGTTCTAAGTTTTAACACTAAGAATGAAAATCTCATTTGTATTGATTTTTTTGTGATATTTGTTTCTTCATGTCGATAATATATAAATATACCTTATGGGTAAACAGCTGAAAATAAGCTTTCAATCTATCTGGGGTTCACTGACATTAGCAGTTCTGCATATGCTTGTCCCCCAGCCCAGCACGAACGGCGGCCTGTTAGCTCAGTTGGTTAGAGCGTGGTGCTAATAACGCCAAGGTCACAGGTTCCATCCCTGTACAGGCCAAGTTTCTGTGTTAAAAAAAAGATGCTTTTTCTTGTGTCTCTTTGTTAACTGTATATCTCTTTGGAGCAAGAGCTGCTAGTAGTTGAATCAATTTGATATAGATGTGGAATTATATATTAATGTTAAAGTGCCTTGAACATCCATTAATGGTTGTAAGTTCTAACACTAAGTAACTAAATCTCTCATTTATTACAAGCATTTTCTTCTGTCTGATGTTTATCTCTATATTTCCTTTGAGCAGGAGCTGATAGAATGAGTAGATGAATTAATTTAATATAGATGATGAACTGTTATTTATTGCTAAACCACATAGAACATACATTAATGGTTCTAAGTTTTAACACTAAGAATGAAAATCTCATTTGTATTGATTTTTTTGTGATATTTGTTTCTTCATGTCGATAATATATAAATATACCTTATGGGTAAACAGCTGAAAATAAGCTTTCAAACTATCTGGGGTTCACTGACATTAGCAATTCTTCATATGCTTGTCCCCCAGCCCAGCACAAACAGCGGCCTGTTAGCTCAGTTGGTTAGAGCGTGGTGCTAATAACGCCAAGGTCACAGGTTCGATCCCTGTACAGGCCAAGTTTCTGTGTTAAAAAATAGATGCTTTTTCTTGTGTCTCTTTGTTAACTGTATATCTCTTTGGAGCAAGAGCTGCTAGAATCATTAGTTGAATCAATTTGATATAGATGTGGAATTATATATTAATGTTAAAGTGCCTTGAACATCCATTAATGGTTGTAAGTTCTAACACTAAGTAACTAAATCTCTCATTTATTACAAGCATTTTCTTCTGTCTGATGTTTAGCTCTATATTTCCTTTGAGCAGGAGCTGATAGAATGAGTAGATGAATTAATTTAATATAGATGATGAACTGTTATTTATTGCTAAACCACATAGAACATACATTAATGGTTCTAAGTTTTAACACTAAGAATGAAAATCTCATTTGTATTGATTTTTTTGTGATATTTGTTTCTTCATGTCGATAATATATAAATATACCTTATGGGTAAACAGCTGAAAATAAGCTTTCAAACTATCTGCGGTTCACTGACATTAGCAATTCTTCATATGCTTGTCCCCCAGCCCAGCACGAACAACGGCCTGTTAGCACAGTTGGTTAGAGCGTGGTGCTAATAACGCCAAGGTCACAGGTTCGATCCCTGTACAGGCCAAGTTTCTGTGTTAAATAAAAGATGCTTTTTCTTCTGTCTCTTTGTTATCTGTATATCTCTTTGGAGCAAGAGCTGCTAGAATCATTAGTTGAATCAATTTGATATAGATGTGGAATTATATATTAATGTTAAAGTGCCTTGAACATCCATTAATGGTTGTAAGTTCTAACACTAAGTAACTAAATCTCTCATTTATTACAAGCATTTTCTTCTGTCTGATGTTTATCTCTATATTTCCTTTGAGCAGGAGCTGATAGAATGAGTAGATGAATTAATTTAATATAGATGATGAACTGTTATTTATTGCTAAACCACATAGAACATACATTAATGGTTCTAAGTTTTAACACTAAGAATGAAAATCTCATTTGTATTGATTTTTTTGTGATATTTGTTTCTTCATGTCGATAATATATAAATATACTTTATGGGTAAACAGCTGAAAATAAGCTTTCAAACTATCTGGGGTTCACTGACATTAGCAGTTCTGCATATGCTTGTCCCCCAGCACAGAACGAACGGCAGCCTGTTAGCTCAGTTGGTTAGAGCGTGGTGCTAATAACGCCAAGGTCACAGGTTCGATCCCTGTACAGGCCAAGTTTCTGTGTTAAAAAAAAGATGCTTTTTCTTGTGTCTCTTTGTTAACTGTATATCTCTTTGGAGCAAGAGCTGCTAGTAGTTGAATCAATTTGATATAGATGTGGAATTATATATTAATGTTAAAGTGCCTTGAACATCCATTAATGGTTGAAAGTTCTAACACTAAGTAACTAAATCTCTCATTTATTACAAGCATTTTCTTCTGTCTGATGTTTATCTCTATATTTCCTTTGAGCAGGAGCTGATAGAATGAGTAGATGAATTAATTTAATATAGATGATGAACTGTTATTTATTGCTAAACCACATGGAAAATACATTAATGGTTCTAAGTTTTAACACTAAGATTGAAAATCTCATTTGTATTGATTTTTTTGTGATATTTGTTTCTTCATGTCGATAATATATAAATATACCTTATGGGTAAACAGCTGAAAATAAGCTTTCAAACTATCTGGGGTTCACTGACATTCGCAATTCTTCATATGCTTGTCCCCCAGCCCAGCACAAACAGCGGCCTGTTAGCTCAGTTGGTTAGAGCGTGGTGCTAATAACGCCAAGGTCACAGGTTCGATCCCTGTACAGGCCAAGTTTCTGTGTTAAATAAAAGATGCTTTTTCTTCTGTCTCTTTGTTATCTGTATATCTCTTTGGAGCAAGAGCTGCTAGAATCATTAGTTGAATCAATTTGATATAGATGTGGAATTATATATTAATGTTAAAGTGCCTTGAACACCCATTAATGGTTCAAAGTTCTAACACTAAGTAATTAATCTCCCATTTATTACAAGTAATTTAGGAAAGTCTAGTTTTGATTTTTTGATAATGCTTAAAGACACCATGAATGTAAACAGCTGAATATAAGATTTCCATCTATCTCTGGTTAACAATCAGTAGCACTTCATCATCTGTTATTTCTTCACTAGTATGCTATAAAAATAGTAAGCCTATTATCTGATTCTGTTAGAACATGAAGTTAAAAATGCCAAGAACATACTTTCTACCACTCTCCAAGCAAACACTTAACGCTGCTTTAATGTTGAAATAAATGCATTTTCTTCTGTATCTTGTTTAAATCTATATTTCCTTTGAGCAGAAGCTGATAGAATGAGTAGATGAATTAATTTAATATAGATGATGAACTGTTATTTATTGCTAAACCACATAGAACATACATTAATGGTTCTAAGTTTTAACACTAAGAATGAAAATCTCATTTGTATTGATTTTTTTGTGATATTTGTTTCTTCATGTCGATAATATATAAATATACCTTATGGGTAAACAGCTGAAAATAAGCTTTCAAACTATCTGCGGTTCACTGACATTAGCAATTCTTCATATGCTTGTCCCCCAGCCCAGCACGAACAACGGCCTGTTAGCACAGTTGGTTAGAGCGTGGTGCTAATAACGCCAAGGTCACAGGTTCGATCCCTGTACAGGCCAAGTTTCTGTGTTAAATAAAAGATGCTTTTTCTTCTGTCTCTTTGTTATCTGTATATCTCTTTGGAGCAAGAGCTGCTAGAATCATTAGTTGAATCAATTTGATATAGATGTGGAATTATATATTAATGTTAAAGTGCCTTGAACATCCATTAATGGTTGTAAGTTCTAACACTAAGTAACTAAATCTCTCATTTATTACAAGCATTTTCTTCTGTCTGATGTTTATCTCTATATTTCCTTTGAGCAGGAGCTGATAGAATGAGTAGATGAATTAATTTAATATAGATGATGAACTGTTATTTATTGCTAAACCACATAGAACATACATTAATGGTTCTAAGTTTTAACACTAAGAATGAAAATCTCATTTGTATTGATTTTTTTGTGATATTTGTTTCTTCATGTCGATAATATATAAATATACTTTATGGGTAAACAGCTGAAAATAAGCTTTCAAACTATCTGGGGTTCACTGACATTAGCAGTTCTGCATATGCTTGTCCCCCAGCACAGAACGAACGGCAGCCTGTTAGCTCAGTTGGTTAGAGCGTGGTGCTAATAACGCCAAGGTCACAGGTTCGATCCCTGTACAGGCCAAGTTTCTGTGTTAAAAAAAAGATGCTTTTTCTTGTGTCTCTTTGTTAACTGTATATCTCTTTGGAGCAAGAGCTGCTAGTAGTTGAATCAATTTGATATAGATGTGGAATTATATATTAATGTTAAAGTGCCTTGAACATCCATTAATGGTTGAAAGTTCTAACACTAAGTAACTAAATCTCTCATTTATTACAAGCATTTTCTTCTGTCTGATGTTTATCTCTATATTTCCTTTGAGCAGGAGCTGATAGAATGAGTAGATGAATTAATTTAATATAGATGATGAACTGTTATTTATTGCTAAACCACATGGAAAATACATTAATGGTTCTAAGTTTTAACACTAAGATTGAAAATCTCATTTGTATTGATTTTTTTGTGATATTTGTTTCTTCATGTCGATAATATATAAATATACCTTATGGGTAAACAGCTGAAAATAAGCTTTCAAACTATCTGGGGTTCACTGACATTCGCAATTCTTCATATGCTTGTCCCCCAGCCCAGCACAAACAGCGGCCTGTTAGCTCAGTTGGTTAGAGCGTGGTGCTAATAACGCCAAGGTCACAGGTTCGATCCCTGTACAGGCCAAGTTTCTGTGTTAAATAAAAGATGCTTTTTCTTCTGTCTCTTTGTTATCTGTATATCTCTTTGGAGCAAGAGCTGCTAGAATCATTAGTTGAATCAATTTGATATAGATGTGGAATTATATATTAATGTTAAAGTGCCTTGAACACCCATTAATGGTTCAAAGTTCTAACACTAAGTAATTAATCTCCCATTTATTACAAGTAATTTAGGAAAGTCTAGTTTTGATTTTTTGATAATGCTTAAAGACACCATGAATGTAAACAGCTGAATATAAGATTTCCATCTATCTCTGGTTAACAATCAGTAGCACTTCATCATCTGTTATTTCTTCACTAGTATGCTATAAAAATAGTAAGCCTATTATCTGATTCTGTTAGAACATGAAGTTAAAAATGCCAAGAACATACTTTCTACCACTCTCCAAGCAAACACTTAACGCTGCTTTAATGTTGAAATAAATGCATTTTCTTCTGTATCTTGTTTAAATCTATATTTCCTTTGAGCAGAAGCTGATAGAATGAGTAGATGAATTAATTTAATATAGATGATGAACTGTTATTTATTACTAAACCACATGGAAAATACATTAATGGTTCTAAGTTTTAACACTAAGAATGAAAATCTCATTTGTATTGATTTTTTTGTGATATTTGTTTCTTCATGTCGATAATATATAAATATACCTTATGGGTAAACAGCTGAAAATAAGCTTTCAAACTATCTGGGGTTCACTGACATTAGCAGTTCTTCATATGCTTGTCCCCCAGCCCAGCACGAACAGCGGCCTGTTAGCTCAGTTGGTTAGAGCGTGGTGCTAATAACGCCAAGGTCACAGGTTCGATCCCTGTACAGGCCAAGTTTCTGTGTTAAATAAAAGATGCTTTTTCTTGTGTCTCTTTGTTAACTGTATATCTCTTTGGAGCAAGAGCTGCTAGAATCATTAGTTGAATCAATTTGATATAGATGTGGAATTATATATTAATGTTAAAGTGCCTTGAACATCCATTAATGGTTGTAAGTTCTAACACTAAGTAACTAAATCTCTCATTTATTACAAGCATTTTCTTCTGTCTGATGTTTATCTCTATATTTCCTTTGAGCAGGAGCTGATAGAATGAGTAGATGAATTAATTTAATATAGATGATGAACTGTTATTTATTGCTAAACCACATAGAACATACATTAATGGTTCTAAGTTTTAACACTAAGAATGAAAATCTCATTTGTATTGATTTTTTTGTGATATTTGTTTCTTCATGTCGATAATATATAAATATACCTTATGGGTAAACAGCTGAAAATAAGCTTTCAAACTATCTGGGGTTCACTGACATTAGCAATTCTTCATATGCTTGTCCCCCAGCCCAGCACAAACAGCAGCCTGTTAGCTCAGTTGGTTAGAGCGTGGTGCTAATAACGCCAAGCTCACAGGTTCGATCCCTGTACAGGCCAAGTTTCTGTGTTAAAAAAAAGATGCTTTTTCTTGTGTCTCTTTGTTAACTGTATATCTCTTTGGAGCAAGAGCTGCTAGAATCATTAGTTGAATCAATTTGATATAGATGTGGAATTATATATTAATGTTAAAGTGCCTTGAACATCCATTAATGGTTGTAAGTTCTAACACTAAGTAACTAAATCTCTCATTTATTACAAGCATTTTCTTCTTTCTGATGTTTAGCTCTATATTTCCTTTGAGCAGGAGCTGATAGAATGAGTAGATGAATTAATTTAATATAGATGATGAACTGTTATTTATTGCTAAACCACATAGAACATACATTAATGGTTCTAAGTTTTAACACTAAGAATGAAAATCTCATTTGTATTGATTTTTTTGTGATATTTGTTTCTTCATGTCGATAATATATAAATATACCTTATGGGTAAACAGCTGAAAATAAGCTTTCAAACTATCTGGGGTTCACTGACATTAGCAATTCTTCATATGCTTGTCCCCCAGCCCAGCACGAACGGCGGCCTGTTAGCACAGTTGGTTAGAGCGTGGTGCTAATAACGCCAAGGTCACTGGTTCGATCCCTGTACATGCCAAGTTTCTGTGTTAAATAAAAGATGCTTTTTCTTCTGTCTCTTTGTTATCTGTATATCTCTTTGGAGCAAGAGCTGCTAGAATCATTAGTTGAATCAATTTGATATAGATGTGGAATTATATATTAATGTTAAAGTGCCTTGAACATCCATTAATGGTTCAAAGTTCTAACACTAAGTAATTAATCTCCCATTTATTACAAGTAATTTAGGAAAGTCTAGTTTTGATTTTTTGATAATGCTTAAAGACACCATGAATGTAAACAGCTGAATATAAGATTTCCATCTATCTCGGGTTAACAATCAGTAGCACTTCATCATCTGTTATTTCTTCAGTAGTATGCTATAAATATAGTAAGCCTATTATCTGATTCTGTTAGAACATGAAGTTAAAAATGCCAAGAACATACTTTCTACCACTCTCCAAGCAAACACTTAACGCTGCTTTAATGTTGAAATAGATGCATTTTCTTCTGTATCTTGTTTAAATCTATATTTCCTTTGAGCAGAAGCTGATAGAATGAGTAGATGAATTAATTTAATATAGATTATGAACTGTTATTTATTGCTAAACCACATGGAAAATACATTAATGGTTCTAAGTTTTAACACTAAGATTGAAAATCTCATTTGTATTGATTTTTTTGTGATATTTGTTTCTTCATGTCGATAATATATAAATATACCTTATGGGTAAACAGCTGAAAATAAGCTTTCAAACTATCTGGGGTTCACTGACATTAGCAATTCTTCATATGCTTGTCCCCCAGCCCAGCACGAGCGGCGGCCTGTTAGCTCAGTTGGTTAGAGCGTGGTGCTAATAACGCCAAGGTCACAGGTTCGATCCCTGTACAGGCCAAGTTTCTGTGTTAAATAAAAGATGCTTTTTCTTCTGTCTCTTTGTTATCTGTATATCTCTTTGGAGCAAGAGCTGCTAGAATCATTAGTTGAATCAATTTGATATAGATGTGGAATTATATATTAATGTTAAAGTGCCTTGAACATCCATTAATGGTTGTAAGTTCTAACACTAAGTAACTAAATCTCTCATTTATTACAAGCATTTTCTTCTGTCTGATGTTTATCTCTATATTTCCTTTGAGCAGGAGCTGATAGAATGAGTAGATGAATTAATTTAATATAGATGATGAACTGTTATTTATTGCTAAACCACATAGAACATACATTAATGGTTCTAAGTTTTAACACTAAGAATGAAAATCTCATTTGTATTGATTTTTTTGTGATATTTGTTTCTTCATGTCGATAATATATAAATATACCTTATGGGTAAACAGCTGAAAATAAGCTTTCAATCTATCTGGGGTTCACTGACATTAGCAGTTCTGCATATGCTTGTCCCCCAGCCCAGCACGAACGGCGGCCTGTTAGCTCAGTTGGTTAGAGCGTGGTGCTAATAACGCCAAGGTCACAGGTTCCATCCCTGTACAGGCCAAGTTTCTGTGTTAAAAAAAAGATGCTTTTTCTTGTGTCTCTTTGTTAACTGTATATCTCTTTGGAGCAAGAGCTGCTAGTAGTTGAATCAATTTGATATAGATGTGGAATTATATATTAATGTTAAAGTGCCTTGAACATCCATTAATGGTTGTAAGTTCTAACACTAAGTAACTAAATCTCTCATTTATTACAAGCATTTTCTTCTGTCTGATGTTTATCTCTATATTTCCTTTGAGCAGGAGCTGATAGAATGAGTAGATGAATTAATTTAATATAGATGATGAACTGTTATTTATTGCTAAACCACATAGAACATACATTAATGGTTCTAAGTTTTAACACTAAGAATGAAAATCTCATTTGTATTGATTTTTTTGTGATATTTGTTTCTTCATGTCGATAATATATAAATATACCTTATGGGTAAACAGCTGAAAATAAGCTTTCAAACTATCTGGGGTTCACTGACATTAGCAATTCTTCATATGCTTGTCCCCCAGCCCAGCACAAACAGCGGCCTGTTAGCTCAGTTGGTTAGAGCGTGGTGCTAATAACGCCAAGGTCACAGGTTCGATCCCTGTACAGGCCAAGTTTCTGTGTTAAAAAATAGATGCTTTTTCTTGTGTCTCTTTGTTAACTGTATATCTCTTTGGAGCAAGAGCTGCTAGAATCATTAGTTGAATCAATTTGATATAGATGTGGAATTATATATTAATGTTAAAGTGCCTTGAACATCCATTAATGGTTGTAAGTTCTAACACTAAGTAACTAAATCTCTCATTTATTACAAGCATTTTCTTCTGTCTGATGTTTAGCTCTATATTTCCTTTGAGCAGGAGCTGATAGAATGAGTAGATGAATTAATTTAATATAGATGATGAACTGTTATTTATTGCTAAACCACATAGAACATACATTAATGGTTCTAAGTTTTAACACTAAGAATGAAAATCTCATTTGTATTGATTTTTTTGTGATATTTGTTTCTTCATGTCGATAATATATAAATATACCTTATGGGTAAACAGCTGAAAATAAGCTTTCAAACTATCTGCGGTTCACTGACATTAGCAATTCTTCATATGCTTGTCCCCCAGCCCAGCACGAACAACGGCCTGTTAGCACAGTTGGTTAGAGCGTGGTGCTAATAACGCCAAGGTCACAGGTTCGATCCCTGTACAGGCCAAGTTTCTGTGTTAAATAAAAGATGCTTTTTCTTCTGTCTCTTTGTTATCTGTATATCTCTTTGGAGCAAGAGCTGCTAGAATCATTAGTTGAATCAATTTGATATAGATGTGGAATTATATATTAATGTTAAAGTGCCTTGAACATCCATTAATGGTTGTAAGTTCTAACACTAAGTAACTAAATCTCTCATTTATTACAAGCATTTTCTTCTGTCTGATGTTTATCTCTATATTTCCTTTGAGCAGGAGCTGATAGAATGAGTAGATGAATTAATTTAATATAGATGATGAACTGTTATTTATTGCTAAACCACATAGAACATACATTAATGGTTCTAAGTTTTAACACTAAGAATGAAAATCTCATTTGTATTGATTTTTTTGTGATATTTGTTTCTTCATGTCGATAATATATAAATATACTTTATGGGTAAACAGCTGAAAATAAGCTTTCAAACTATCTGGGGTTCACTGACATTAGCAGTTCTGCATATGCTTGTCCCCCAGCACAGAACGAACGGCAGCCTGTTAGCTCAGTTGGTTAGAGCGTGGTGCTAATAACGCCAAGGTCACAGGTTCGATCCCTGTACAGGCCAAGTTTCTGTGTTAAAAAAAAGATGCTTTTTCTTGTGTCTCTTTGTTAACTGTATATCTCTTTGGAGCAAGAGCTGCTAGTAGTTGAATCAATTTGATATAGATGTGGAATTATATATTAATGTTAAAGTGCCTTGAACATCCATTAATGGTTGAAAGTTCTAACACTAAGTAACTAAATCTCTCATTTATTACAAGCATTTTCTTCTGTCTGATGTTTATCTCTATATTTCCTTTGAGCAGGAGCTGATAGAATGAGTAGATGAATTAATTTAATATAGATGATGAACTGTTATTTATTGCTAAACCACATGGAAAATACATTAATGGTTCTAAGTTTTAACACTAAGATTGAAAATCTCATTTGTATTGATTTTTTTGTGATATTTGTTTCTTCATGTCGATAATATATAAATATACCTTATGGGTAAACAGCTGAAAATAAGCTTTCAAACTATCTGGGGTTCACTGACATTCGCAATTCTTCATATGCTTGTCCCCCAGCCCAGCACAAACAGCGGCCTGTTAGCTCAGTTGGTTAGAGCGTGGTGCTAATAACGCCAAGGTCACAGGTTCGATCCCTGTACAGGCCAAGTTTCTGTGTTAAATAAAAGATGCTTTTTCTTCTGTCTCTTTGTTATCTGTATATCTCTTTGGAGCAAGAGCTGCTAGAATCATTAGTTGAATCAATTTGATATAGATGTGGAATTATATATTAATGTTAAAGTGCCTTGAACACCCATTAATGGTTCAAAGTTCTAACACTAAGTAATTAATCTCCCATTTATTACAAGTAATTTAGGAAAGTCTAGTTTTGATTTTTTGATAATGCTTAAAGACACCATGAATGTAAACAGCTGAATATAAGATTTCCATCTATCTCTGGTTAACAATCAGTAGCACTTCATCATCTGTTATTTCTTCACTAGTATGCTATAAAAATAGTAAGCCTATTATCTGATTCTGTTAGAACATGAAGTTAAAAATGCCAAGAACATACTTTCTACCACTCTCCAAGCAAACACTTAACGCTGCTTTAATGTTGAAATAAATGCATTTTCTTCTGTATCTTGTTTAAATCTATATTTCCTTTGAGCAGAAGTTGATAGAATGAGTAGATGAATTAATTTAATATAGATGATGAACTGTTATTTATTACTAAACCACATGGAAAATACATTAATGGTTCTAAGTTTTAACACTAAGAATGAAAATCTCATTTGTATTGATTTTTTTGTGATATTTGTTTCTTCATGTCGATAATATATAAATATACCTTATGGGTAAACAGCTGAAAATAAGCTTTCAAACTATCTGGGGTTCACTGACATTAGCAGTTCTTCATATGCTTGTCCCCCAGCCCAGCACGAACAGCGGCCTGTTAGCTCAGTTGGTTAGAGCGTGGTGCTAATAACGCCAAGGTCACAGGTTCGATCCCTGTACAGGCCAAGTTTCTGTGTTAAATAAAAGATGCTTTTTCTTGTGTCTCTTTGTTAACTGTATATCTCTTTGGAGCAAGAGCTGCTAGAATCATTAGTTGAATCAATTTGATATAGATGTGGAATTATATATTAATGTTAAAGTGCCTTGAACATCCATTAATGGTTGTAAGTTCTAACACTAAGTAACTAAATCTCTCATTTATTACAAGCATTTTCTTCTGTCTGATGTTTATCTCTATATTTCCTTTGAGCAGGAGCTGATAGAATGAGTAGATGAATTAATTTAATATAGATGATGAACTGTTATTTATTGCTAAACCACATAGAACATACATTAATGGTTCTAAGTTTTAACACTAAGAATGAAAATCTCATTTGTATTGATTTTTTTGTGATATTTGTTTCTTCATGTCGATAATATATAAATATACCTTATGGGTAAACAGCTGAAAATAAGCTTTCAAACTATCTGGGGTTCACTGACATTAGCAATTCTTCATATGCTTGTCCCCCAGCCCAGCACAAACAGCGGCCTGTTAGCTCAGTTGGTTAGAGCGTGGTGCTAATAACACCAAGCTCACAGGTTCGATCCCTGTACAGGCCAAGTTTCTGTGTTAAAAAAAAGATGCTTTTTCTTGTGTCTCTTTGTTAACTGTATATCTCTTTGGAGCAAGAGCTGCTAGAATCATTAGTTGAATCAATTTGATATAGATGTGGAATTATATATTAATGTTAAAGTGCCTTGAACATCCATTAATGGTTGTAAGTTCTAACACTAAGTAACTAAATCTCTCATTTATTACAAGCATTTTCTTCTTTCTGATGTTTAGCTCTATATTTCCTTTGAGCAGGAGCTGATAGAATGAGTAGATGAATTAATTTAATATAGATGATGAACTGTTATTTATTGCTAAACCACATAGAACATACATTAATGGTTCTAAGTTTTAACACTAAGAATGAAAATCTCATTTGTATTGATTTTTTTGTGATATTTGTTTCTTCATGTCGATAATATATAAATATACCTTATGGGTAAACAGCTGAAAATAAGCTTTCAAACTATCTGGGGTTCACTGACATTAGCAATTCTTCATATGCTTGTCCCCCAGCCCAGCACGAACGGCGGCCTGTTAGCACAGTTGGTTAGAGCGTGGTGCTAATAACGCCAAGGTCACTGGTTCGATCCCTGTACATGCCAAGTTTCTGTGTTAAATAAAAGATGCTTTTTCTTCTGTCTCTTTGTTATCTGTATATCTCTTTGGAGCAAGAGCTGCTAGAATCATTAGTTGAATCAATTTGATATAGATGTGGAATTATATATTAATGTTAAAGTGCCTTGAACATCCATTAATGGTTCAAAGTTCTAACACTAAGTAATTAATCTCCCATTTATTACAAGTAATTTAGGAAAGTCTAGTTTTGATTTTTTGATAATGCTTAAAGACACCATGAATGTAAACAGCTGAATATAAGATTTCCATCTATCTCGGGTTAACAATCAGTAGCACTTCATCATCTGTTATTTCTTCAGTAGTATGCTATAAATATAGTAAGCCTATTATCTGATTCTGTTAGAACATGAAGTTAAAAATGCCAAGAACATACTTTCTACCACTCTCCAAGCAAACACTTAACGCTGCTTTAATGTTGAAATAGATGCATTTTCTTCTGTATCTTGTTTAAATCTATATTTCCTTTGAGCAGAAGCTGATAGAATGAGTAGATGAATTAATTTAATATAGATTATGAACTGTTATTTATTGCTAAACCACATGGAAAATACATTAATGGTTCTAAGTTTTAACACTAAGATTGAAAATCTCATTTGTATTGATTTTTTTGTGATATTTGTTTCTTCATGTCGATAATATATAAATATACCTTATGGGTAAACAGCTGAAAATAAGCTTTCAAACTATCTGGGGTTCACTGACATTAGCAATTCTTCATATGCTTGTCCCCCAGCCCAGCACGAGCGGCGGCCTGTTAGCTCAGTTGGTTAGAGCGTGGTGCTAATAACGCCAAGGTCACAGGTTCGATCCCTGTACAGGCCAAGTTTCTGTGTTAAATAAAAGATGCTTTTTCTTCTGTCTCTTTGTTATCTGTATATCTCTTTGGAGCAAGAGCTGCTAGAATCATTAGTTGAATCAATTTGATATAGATGTGGAATTATATATTAATGTTAAACTGCCTTGAACATCCATTAATGGTTGTAAGTTCTAACACTAAGTAACTAAATCTCTCATTTATTACAAGCATTTTCTTCTGTCTGATGTTTATCTCTATATTTCCTTTGAGCAGGAGCTGATAGAATGAGTAGATGAATTAATTTAATATAGATGATGAACTGTTATTTATTGCTAAACCACATAGAACATACATTAATGGTTCTAAGTTTTAACACTAAGAATGAAAATCTCATTTGTATTGATTTTTTTGTGATATTTGTTTCTTCATGTCGATAATATATAAATATACCTTATGGGTAAACAGCTGAAAATAAGCTTTCAATCTATCTGGGGTTCACTGACATTAGCAGTTCTGCATATGCTTGTCCCCCAGCCCAGCACGAACGGCGGCCTGTTAGCTCAGTTGGTTAGAGCGTGGTGCTAATAACGCCAAGGTCACAGGTTCCATCCCTGTACAGGCCAAGTTTCTGTGTTAAAAAAAAGATGCTTTTTCTTGTGTCTCTTTGTTAACTGTATATCTCTTTGGAGCAAGAGCTGCTAGTAGTTGAATCAATTTGATATAGATGTGGAATTATATATTAATGTTAAAGTGCCTTGAACATCCATTAATGGTTGTAAGTTCTAACACTAAGTAACTAAATCTCTCATTTATTACAAGCATTTTCTTCTGTCTGATGTTTATCTCTATATTTCCTTTGAGCAGGAGCTGATAGAATGAGTAGATGAATTAATTTAATATAGATGATGAACTGTTATTTATTGCTAAACCACATAGAACATACATTAATGGTTCTAAGTTTTAACACTAAGAATGAAAATCTCATTTGTATTGATTTTTTTGTGATATTTGTTTCTTCATGTCGATAATATATACATATACCTTATGGGTAAACAGCTGAAAATAAGCTTTCAAACTATCTGGGGTTCACTGACATTGGCAATTCTTCATATGCTTGTCCCCCAGCCCAGCACGAACAGCGGCCTGTTAGCTCAGTTGGTTAGAGCGTGGTGCTAATAACGCCAAGGTCACAGGTTCGATCCCTGTACAGGCCAAGTTTCTGGGTTAAAAAAAAGATGCTTTTTCTTGTGTCTCTTTGATAACTGTATATCTCTTTGGAGCAAGAGCTGCTAGAATCATTAGTTGAATCAATTTGATATAGATGTGGAATTATATATTAATGTTAAAGTGCCTTGAACATCCATTAATGGTTGTAAGTTCTAACACTAAGTAACTAAATCTCTCATTTATTACAAGCATTTTCTTCTGTCTGATGTTTATCTCTATATTTCCTTTGAGCAGGAGCTGATAGAATGAGTAGATGAATTAATTTAATATAGATGATGAACTGTTATTTATTGCTAAACCACATAGAACATACATTAATGGTTCTAAGTTTTAACACTAAGAATGAAAATCTCATTTGTATTGATTTTTTTGTGATATTTGTTTCTTCATGTCGATAATATATAAATATACCTTATGGGTAAACAGCTGAAAATAAGCTTTCAAACTATCTGGGGTTCACTGACATTGGCAATTCTTCATATGCTTGTCCCCCAGCCCAGCACAAACAGCGGCCTGTTAGCTCAGTTGGTTAGAGCGTGGTGCTAATAACGCCAAGGTCACAGGTTCGATCCCTGTACAGGCCAAGTTTCTGTGTTAAAAAAAAGATGCTTTTTCTTGTGTCTCTTTGTTAACTGTATATCTCTTTGGAGCAAGAGCTGCTAGAATGATTAGTTGAATCAATTTGATATAGATGTGGAATTATATATCAATGTTAAAGTGCCTTGAACATCCATTAATGGTTCAAAGTTCTAACACTAAGTAATTAATCTCCCATTTATTACAAGTAATTTAGGAAAGTCTAGTTTTGATTTTTTGATAATGCTTAAAGACACCATGAATGTAAACAGCTGAATATAAGATTTCCATCTATCTCGGGTTAACAATCAGTAGCACTTCATCATCTGTTATTTCTTCAGTAGTATGCTATAAATATAGTAAGCCTATTATCTGATTCTGTTAGAACATGAAGTTAAAAATGCCAAGAACATACTTTCTACCACTCTCCAAGCAAACACTTAACGCTGCTTTAATGTTGAAATAAATGCATTTTCTTCTGTATCTTGTTTAAATCTATATTTCCTTTGAGCAGAAGCTGATAGAATGAGTAGATGAATTAATTTAATATAGATGATGAACTGTTATTTATTGCTAAACCACATGGAAAATACATTAATGGTTCTAAGTTTTAACACTAAGAATGAAAATCTCATTTGTATTGATTTTTTTGTGATATTTGTTTCTTCATGTCGATAATATATAAATATACCTTATGGGTAAACAGCTGAAAATAAGCTTTCAAACTATCTGGGGTTCACTGACATTAGCAATTCTTCATATGCTTGTCCCCCAGCCCAGCACAAACAGCGGCCTGTTAGCTCAGTTGGTTAGAGCGTGGTGCTAATAACGCCAAGCTCACAGGTTCGATCCCTGTACAGGCCAAGTTTCTGTGTTAAAAAAAAGATGCTTTTTCTTGTGTCTCTTTGTTAACTGTATATCTCTTTGGAGCAAGAGCTGCTAGAATCATTAGTTGAATCAATTTGATATAGATGTGGAATTATATATTAATGTTAAAGTGCCTTGAACATCCATTAATGGTTGTAAGTTCTAACACTAAGTAACTAAATCTCTCATTTATTACAAGCATTTTCTTCTTTCTGATGTTTAGCTCTATATTTCCTTTGAGCAGGAGCTGATAGAATGAGTAGATGAATTAATTTAATATAGATGATGAACTGTTATTTATTGCTAAACCACATAGAACATACATTAATGGTTCTAAGTTTTAACACTAAGAATGAAAATCTCATTTGTATTGATTTTTTTGTGATATTTGTTTCTTCATGTCGATAATATATAAATATACCTTATGGGTAAACAGCTGAAAATAAGCTTTCAATCTATCTGGGGTTCACTGACATTAGCAGTTCTGCATATGCTTGTCCCCCAGCCCAGCACGAACGGCGGCCTGTTAGCTCAGTTGGTTAGAGCGTGGTGCTAATAACGCCAAGGTCACAGGTTCCATCCCTGTACAGGCCAAGTTTCTGTGTTAAAAAAAAGATGCTTTTTCTTGTGTCTCTTTGTTAACTGTATATCTCTTTGGAGCAAGAGCTGCTAGTAGTTGAATCAATTTGATATAGATGTGGAATTATATATTAATGTTAAAGTGCCTTGAACATCCATTAATGGTTGTAAGTTCTAACACTAAGTAACTAAATCTCTCATTTATTACAAGCATTTTCTTCTGTCTGATGTTTATCTCTATATTTCCTTTGAGCAGGAGCTGATAGAATGAGTAGATGAATTAATTTAATATAGATGATGAACTGTTATTTATTGCTAAACCACATAGAACATACATTAATGGTTCTAAGTTTTAACACTAAGAATGAAAATCTCATTTGTATTGATTTTTTTGTGATATTTGTTTCTTCATGTCGATAATATATAAATATACCTTATGGGTAAACAGCTGAAAATAAGCTTTCAAACTATCTGGGGTTCACTGACATTAGCAATTCTTCATATGCTTGTCCCCCAGCCCAGCACAAACAGCGGCCTGTTAGCTCAGTTGGTTAGAGCGTGGTGCTAATAACGCCAAGGTCACAGGTTCGATCCCTGTACAGGCCAAGTTTCTGTGTTAAAAAATAGATGCTTTTTCTTGTGTCTCTTTGTTAACTGTATATCTCTTTGGAGCAAGAGCTGCTAGAATCATTAGTTGAATCAATTTGATATAGATGTGGAATTATATATTAATGTTAAAGTGCCTTGAACATCCATTAATGGTTGTAAGTTCTAACACTAAGTAACTAAATCTCTCATTTATTACAAGCATTTTCTTCTGTCTGATGTTTAGCTCTATATTTCCTTTGAGCAGGAGCTGATAGAATGAGTAGATGAATTAATTTAATATAGATGATGAACTGTTATTTATTGCTAAACCACATAGAACATACATTAATGGTTCTAAGTTTTAACACTAAGAATGAAAATCTCATTTGTATTGATTTTTTTGTGATATTTGTTTCTTCATGTCGATAATATATAAATATACCTTATGGGTAAACAGCTGAAAATAAGCTTTCAAACTATCTGCGGTTCACTGACATTAGCAATTCTTCATATGCTTGTCCCCCAGCCCAGCACGAACAACGGCCTGTTAGCACAGTTGGTTAGAGCGTGGTGCTAATAACGCCAAGGTCACAGGTTCGATCCCTGTACAGGCCAAGTTTCTGTGTTAAATAAAAGATGCTTTTTCTTCTGTCTCTTTGTTATCTGTATATCTCTTTGGAGCAAGAGCTGCTAGAATCATTAGTTGAATCAATTTGATATAGATGTGGAATTATATATTAATGTTAAAGTGCCTTGAACATCCATTAATGGTTGTAAGTTCTAACACTAAGTAACTAAATCTCTCATTTATTACAAGCATTTTCTTCTGTCTGATGTTTATCTCTATATTTCCTTTGAGCAGGAGCTGATAGAATGAGTAGATGAATTAATTTAATATAGATGATGAACTGTTATTTATTGCTAAACCACATAGAACATACATTAATGGTTCTAAGTTTTAACACTAAGAATGAAAATCTCATTTGTATTGATTTTTTTGTGATATTTGTTTCTTCATGTCGATAATATATAAATATACTTTATGGGTAAACAGCTGAAAATAAGCTTTCAAACTATCTGGGGTTCACTGACATTAGCAGTTCTGCATATGCTTGTCCCCCAGCACAGAACGAACGGCAGCCTGTTAGCTCAGTTGGTTAGAGCGTGGTGCTAATAACGCCAAGGTCACAGGTTCGATCCCTGTACAGGCCAAGTTTCTGTGTTAAAAAAAAGATGCTTTTTCTTGTGTCTCTTTGTTAACTGTATATCTCTTTGGAGCAAGAGCTGCTAGTAGTTGAATCAATTTGATATAGATGTGGAATTATATATTAATGTTAAAGTGCCTTGAACATCCATTAATGGTTGAAAGTTCTAACACTAAGTAACTAAATCTCTCATTTATTACAAGCATTTTCTTCTGTCTGATGTTTATCTCTATATTTCCTTTGAGCAGGAGCTGATAGAATGAGTAGATGAATTAATTTAATATAGATGATGAACTGTTATTTATTGCTAAACCACATGGAAAATACATTAATGGTTCTAAGTTTTAACACTAAGATTGAAAATCTCATTTGTATTGATTTTTTTGTGATATTTGTTTCTTCATGTCGATAATATATAAATATACCTTATGGGTAAACAGCTGAAAATAAGCTTTCAAACTATCTGGGGTTCACTGACATTCGCAATTCTTCATATGCTTGTCCCCCAGCCCAGCACAAACAGCGGCCTGTTAGCTCAGTTGGTTAGAGCGTGGTGCTAATAACGCCAAGGTCACAGGTTCGATCCCTGTACAGGCCAAGTTTCTGTGTTAAATAAAAGATGCTTTTTCTTCTGTCTCTTTGTTATCTGTATATCTCTTTGGAGCAAGAGCTGCTAGAATCATTAGTTGAATCAATTTGATATAGATGTGGAATTATATATTAATGTTAAAGTGCCTTGAACACCCATTAATGGTTCAAAGTTCTAACACTAAGTAATTAATCTCCCATTTATTACAAGTAATTTAGGAAAGTCTAGTTTTGATTTTTTGATAATGCTTAAAGACACCATGAATGTAAACAGCTGAATATAAGATTTCCATCTATCTCTGGTTAACAATCAGTAGCACTTCATCATCTGTTATTTCTTCACTAGTATGCTATAAAAATAGTAAGCCTATTATCTGATTCTGTTAGAACATGAAGTTAAAAATGCCAAGAACATACTTTCTACCACTCTCCAAGCAAACACTTAACGCTGCTTTAATGTTGAAATAAATGCATTTTCTTCTGTATCTTGTTTAAATCTATATTTCCTTTGAGCAGAAGCTGATAGAATGAGTAGATGAATTAATTTAATATAGATGATGAACTGTTATTTATTACTAAACCACATGGAAAATACATTAATGGTTCTAAGTTTTAACACTAAGAATGAAAATCTCATTTGTATTGATTTTTTTGTGATATTTGTTTCTTCATGTCGATAATATATAAATATACCTTATGGGTAAACAGCTGAAAATAAGCTTTCAAACTATCTGGGGTTCACTGACATTAGCAGTTCTTCATATGCTTGTCCCCCAGCCCAGCACGAACAGCGGCCTGTTAGCTCAGTTGGTTAGAGCGTGGTGCTAATAACGCCAAGGTCACAGGTTCGATCCCTGTACAGGCCAAGTTTCTGTGTTAAATAAAAGATGCTTTTTCTTGTGTCTCTTTGTTAACTGTATATCTCTTTGGAGCAAGAGCTGCTAGAATCATTAGTTGAATCAATTTGATATAGATGTGGAATTATATATTAATGTTAAAGTGCCTTGAACATCCATTAATGGTTGTAAGTTCTAACACTAAGTAACTAAATCTCTCATTTATTACAAGCATTTTCTTCTGTCTGATGTTTATCTCTATATTTCCTTTGAGCAGGAGCTGATAGAATGAGTAGATGAATTAATTTAATATAGATGATGAACTGTTATTTATTGCTAAACCACATAGAACATACATTAATGGTTCTAAGTTTTAACACTAAGAATGAAAATCTCATTTGTATTGATTTTTTTGTGATATTTGTTTCTTCATGTCGATAATATATAAATATACCTTATGGGTAAACAGCTGAAAATAAGCTTTCAAACTATCTGGGGTTCACTGACATTAGCAATTCTTCATATGCTTGTCCCCCAGCCCAGCACAAACAGCGGCCTGTTAGCTCAGTTGGTTAGAGCGTGGTGCTAATAACACCAAGCTCACAGGTTCGATCCCTGTACAGGCCAAGTTTCTGTGTTAAAAAAAAGATGCTTTTTCTTGTGTCTCTTTGTTAACTGTATATCTCTTTGGAGCAAGAGCTGCTAGAATCATTAGTTGAATCAATTTGATATAGATGTGGAATTATATATTAATGTTAAAGTGCCTTGAACATCCATTAATGGTTGTAAGTTCTAACACTAAGTAACTAAATCTCTCATTTATTACAAGCATTTTCTTCTTTCTGATGTTTAGCTCTATATTTCCTTTGAGCAGGAGCTGATAGAATGAGTAGATGAATTAATTTAATATAGATGATGAACTGTTATTTATTGCTAAACCACATAGAACATACATTAATGGTTCTAAGTTTTAACACTAAGAATGAAAATCTCATTTGTATTGATTTTTTTGTGATATTTGTTTCTTCATGTCGATAATATATAAATATACCTTATGGGTAAACAGCTGAAAATAAGCTTTCAAACTATCTGGGGTTCACTGACATTAGCAATTCTTCATATGCTTGTCCCCCAGCCCAGCACGAACGGCGGCCTGTTAGCACAGTTGGTTAGAGCGTGGTGCTAATAACGCCAAGGTCACTGGTTCGATCCCTGTACATGCCAAGTTTCTGTGTTAAATAAAAGATGCTTTTTCTTGTGTCTCTTTGTTATCTGTATATCTCTTTGGAGCAAGAGCTGCTAGAATCATTAGTTGAATCAATTTGATATAGATGTGGAATTATATATTAATGTTAAAGTGCCTTGAACATCCATTAATGGTTCAAAGTTCTAACACTAAGTAATTAATCTCCCATTTATTACAAGTAATTTAGGAAAGTCTAGTTTTGATTTTTTGATAATGCTTAAAGACACCATGAATGTAAACAGCTGAATATAAGATTTCCATCTATCTCGGGTTAACAATCAGTAGCACTTCATCATCTGTTATTTCTTCAGTAGTATGCTATAAATATAGTAAGCCTATTATCTGATTCTGTTAGAACATGAAGTTAAAAATGCCAAGAACATACTTTCTACCACTCTCCAAGCAAACACTTAACGCTGCTTTAATGTTGAAATAGATGCATTTTCTTCTGTATCTTGTTTAAATCTATATTTCCTTTGAGCAGAAGCTGATAGAATGAGTAGATGAATTAATTTAATATAGATTATGAACTGTTATTTATTGCTAAACCACATGGAAAATACATTAATGGTTCTAAGTTTTAACACTAAGATTGAAAATCTCATTTGTATTGATTTTTTTGTGATATTTGTTTCTTCATGTCGATAATATATAAATATACCTTATGGGTAAACAGCTGAAAATAAGCTTTCAAACTATCTGGGGTTCACTGACATTAGCAATTCTTCATATGCTTGTCCCCCAGCCCAGCACGAGCGGCGGCCTGTTAGCTCAGTTGGTTAGAGCGTGGTGCTAATAACGCCAAGGTCACAGGTTCGATCCCTGTACAGGCCAAGTTTCTCTGTTAAATAAAAGATGCTTTTTCTTCTGTCTCTTTGTTATCTGTATATCTCTTTGGAGCAAGAGCTGCTAGAATCATTAGTTGAATCAATTTGATATAGATGTGGAATTATATATTAATGTTAAACTGCCTTGAACATCCATTAATGGTTGTAAGTTCTAACACTAAGTAACTAAATCTCTCATTTATTACAAGCATTTTCTTCTGTCTGATGTTTATCTCTATATTTCCTTTGAGCAGGAGCTGATAGAATGAGTAGATGAATTAATTTAATATAGATGATGAACTGTTATTTATTGCTAAACCACATAGAACATACATTAATGGTTCTAAGTTTTAACACTAAGAATGAAAATCTCATTTGTATTGATTTTTTTGTGATATTTGTTTCTTCATGTCGATAATATATAAATATACCTTATGGGTAAACAGCTGAAAATAAGCTTTCAATCTATCTGGGGTTCACTGACATTAGCAGTTCTGCATATGCTTGTCCCCCAGCCCAGCACGAACGGCGGCCTGTTAGCTCAGTTGGTTAGAGCGTGGTGCTAATAACGCCAAGGTCACAGGTTCCATCCCTGTACAGGCCAAGTTTCTGTGTTAAAAAAAAGATGCTTTTTCTTGTGTCTCTTTGTTAACTGTATATCTCTTTGGAGCAAGAGCTGCTAGTAGTTGAATCAATTTGATATAGATGTGGAATTATATATTAATGTTAAAGTGCCTTGAACATCCATTAATGGTTGTAAGTTCTAACACTAAGTAACTAAATCTCTCATTTATTACAAGCATTTTCTTCTGTCTGATGTTTATCTCTATATTTCCTTTGAGCAGGAGCTGATAGAATGAGTAGATGAATTAATTTAATATAGATGATGAACTGTTATTTATTGCTAAACCACATAGAACATACATTAATGGTTCTAAGTTTTAACACTAAGAATGAAAATCTCATTTGTATTGATTTTTTTGTGATATTTGTTTCTTCATGTCGATAATATATACATATACCTTATGGGTAAACAGCTGAAAATAAGCTTTCAAACTATCTGGGGTTCACTGACATTGGCAATTCTTCATATGCTTGTCCCCCAGCCCAGCACGAACAGCGGCCTGTTAGCTCAGTTGGTTAGAGCGTGGTGCTAATAACGCCAAGGTCACAGGTTCGATCCCTGTACAGGCCAAGTTTCTGGGTTAAAAAAAAGATGCTTTTTCTTGTGTCTCTTTGATAACTGTATATCTCTTTGGAGCAAGAGCTGCTAGAATCATTAGTTGAATCAATTTGATATAGATGTGGAATTATATATTAATGTTAAAGTGCCTTGAACATCCATTAATGGTTGTAAGTTCTAACACTAAGTAACTAAATCTCTCATTTATTACAAGCATTTTCTTCTGTCTGATGTTTATCTCTATATTTCCTTTGAGCAGGAGCTGATAGAATGAGTAGATGAATTAATTTAATATAGATGATGAACTGTTATTTATTGCTAAACCACATAGAACATACATTAATGGTTCTAAGTTTTAACACTAAGAATGAAAATCTCATTTGTATTGATTTTTTTGTGATATTTGTTTCTTCATGTCGATAATATATAAATATACCTTATGGGTAAACAGCTGAAAATAAGCTTTCAAACTATCTGGGGTTCACTGACATTGGCAATTCTTCATATGCTTGTCCCCCAGCCCAGCACAAACAGCGGCCTGTTAGCTCAGTTGGTTAGAGCGTGGTGCTAATAACGCCAAGGTCACAGGTTCGATCCCTGTACAGGCCAAGTTTCTGTGTTAAAAAAAAGATGCTTTTTCTTGTGTCTCTTTGTTAACTGTATATCTCTTTGGAGCAAGAGCTGCTAGAATGATTAGTTGAATCAATTTGATATAGATGTGGAATTATATATCAATGTTAAAGTGCCTTGAACATCCATTAATGGTTCAAAGTTCTAACACTAAGTAATTAATCTCCCATTTATTACAAGTAATTTAGGAAAGTCTAGTTTTGATTTTTTGATAATGCTTAAAGACACCATGAATGTAAACAGCTGAATATAAGATTTCCATCTATCTCGGGTTAACAATCAGTAGCACTTCATCATCTGTTATTTCTTCAGTAGTATGCTATAAATATAGTAAGCCTATTATCTGATTCTGTTAGAACATGAAGTTAAAAATGCCAAGAACATACTTTCTACCACTCTCCAAGCAAACACTTAACGCTGCTTTAATGTTGAAATAAATGCATTTTCTTCTGTATCTTGTTTAAATCTATATTTCCTTTGAGCAGAAGCTGATAGAATGAGTAGATGAATTAATTTAATATAGATGATGAACTGTTATTTATTGCTAAACCACATGGAAAATACATTAATGGTTCTAAGTTTTAACACTAAGAATGAAAATCTCATTTGTATTGATTTTTTTGTGATATTTGTTTCTTCATGTCGATAATATATAAATATACCTTATGGGTAAACAGCTGAAAATAAGCTTTCAAACTATCTGGGGTTCACTGACATTAGCAATTCTTCATATGCTTGTCCCCCAGCCCAGCACAAACAGCGGCCTGTTAGCTCAGTTGGTTAGAGCGTGGTGCTAATAACGCCAAGCTCACAGGTTCGATCCCTGTACAGGCCAAGTTTCTGTGTTAAAAAAAAGATGCTTTTTCTTGTGTCTCTTTGTTAACTGTATATCTCTTTGGAGCAAGAGCTGCTAGAATCATTAGTTGAATCAATTTGATATAGATGTGGAATTATATATTAATGTTAAAGTGCCTTGAACATCCATTAATGGTTGTAAGTTCTAACACTAAGTAACTAAATCTCTCATTTATTACAAGCATTTTCTTCTTTCTGATGTTTAGCTCTATATTTCCTTTGAGCAGGAGCTGATAGAATGAGTAGATGAATTAATTTAATATAGATGATGAACTGTTATTTATTGCTAAACCACATAGAACATACATTAATGGTTCTAAGTTTTAACACTAAGAATGAAAATCTCATTTGTATTGATTTTTTTGTGATATTTGTTTCTTCATGTCGATAATATATAAATATACCTTATGGGTAAACAGCTGAAAATAAGCTTTCAAACTATCTGGGGTTCACTGACATTAGCAATTCTTCATATGCTTGTCCCCCAGCCCAGCACGAACGGCGGCCTGTTAGCACAGTTGGTTAGAGCGTGGTGCTAATAACGCCAAGGTCACAGGTTCGATCCCTGTACATGCCAAGTTTCTGTGTTAAATAAAAGATGCTTTTTCTTCTGTCTCTTTGTTATCTGTATATCTCTTTGGAGCAAGAGCTGCTAGAATCATTAGTTGAATCAATTTGATATAGATGTGGAATTATATATTAATGTTAAAGTGCCTTGAACATCCATTAATGGTTCAAAGTTCTAACACTAAGTAATTAATCTCCCATTTATTACAAGTAATTTAGGAAAGTCTAGTTTTGATTTTTTGATAATGCTTAAAGACACCATGAATGTAAACAGCTGAATATAAGATTTCCATCTATCTCGGGTTAACAATCAGTAGCACTTCATCATCTGTTATTTCTTCAGTAGTATGCTATAAATATAGTAAGCCTATTATCTGATTCTGTTAGAACATGAAGTTAAAAATGCCAAGAACATACTTTCTACCACTCTCCAAGCAAACACTTAACGCTGCTTTAATGTTGAAATAGATGCATTTTCTTCTGTATCTTGTTTAAATCTATATTTCCTTTGAGCAGAAGCTGATAGAATGAGTAGATGAATTAATTTAATATAGATTATGAACTGTTATTTATTGCTAAACCACATGGAAAATACATTAATGGTTCTAAGTTTTAACACTAAGATTGAAAATCTCATTTGTATTGATTTTTTTGTGATATTTGTTTCTTCATGTCGATAATATATAAATATACCTTATGGGTAAACAGCTGAAAATAAGCTTTCAAACTATCTGGGGTTCACTGACATTAGCAATTCTTCATATGCTTGTCCCCCAGCCCAGCACGAGCGGCGGCCTGTTAGCTCAGTTGGTTAGAGCGTGGTGCTAATAACGCCAAGGTCACAGGTTCGATCCCTGTACAGGCCAAGTTTCTGTGTTAAATAAAAGATGCTTTTTCTTCTGTCTCTTTGTTATCTGTATATCTCTTTGGAGCAAGAGCTGCTAGAATCATTAGTTGAATCAATTTGATATAGATGTGGAATTATATATTAATGTTAAACTGCCTTGAACATCCATTAATGGTTGTAAGTTCTAACACTAAGTAACTAAATCTCTCATTTATTACAAGCATTTTCTTCTGTCTGATGTTTATCTCTATATTTCCTTTGAGCAGGAGCTGATAGAATGAGAAGATGAATTAATTTAATATAGATTATGAACTGTTATTTATTGCTAAACCACATGGAAAATACATTAATGGTTCTAAGTTTTAACACTAAGATTGAAAATCTCATTTGTATTGATTTTTTTGTGATATTTGTTTCTTCATGTCGATAATATATAAATATACCTTATGGGTAAACAGCTGAAAATAAGCTTTCAAACTATCTGGGGTTCACTGACATTAGCAATTCTTCATATGCTTGTCCCCCAGCCCAGCACGAGCGGCGGCCTGTTAGCTCAGTTGGTTAGAGCGTGGTGCTAATAACGCCAAGGTCACAGGTTCCATCCCTGTACAGGCCAAGTTTCTGTGTTAAAAAAAAGATGCTTTTTCTTGTGTCTCTTTGTTAACTGTATATCTCTTTGGAGCAAGAGCTGCTAGTAGTTGAATCAATTTGATATAGATGTGGAATTATATATTAATGTTAAAGTGCCTTGAACATCCATTAATGGTTGTAAGTTCTAACACTAAGTAACTAAATCTCTCATTTATTACAAGCATTTTCTTCTGTCTGATGTTTATCTCTATATTTCCTTTGAGCAGGAGCTGATAGAATGAGTAGATGAATTAATTTAATATAGATGATGAACTGTTATTTATTGCTAAACCACATAGAACATACATTAATGGTTCTAAGTTTTAACACTAAGAATGAAAATCTCATTTGTATTGATTTTTTTGTGATATTTGTTTCTTCATGTCGATAATATATAAATATACCTTATGGGTAAACAGCTGAAAATAAGCTTTCAATCTATCTGGGGTTCACTGACATTAGCAGTTCTGCATATGCTTGTCCCCCAGCACAGCACGAACGGCGGCCTGTTAGCTCAGTTGGTTAGAGCGTGGTGCTAATAACGCCAAGGTCACAGGTTCGATCCCTGTACAGGCCAAGTTTCTGTGTTAAAAAAAAGATGCTTTTTCTTGTGTCTCTTTGTTAACTGTATATCTCTTTGGAGCAAGAGCTGCTAGTAGTTGAATCAATTTGATATAGATGTGGAATTATATATTAATGTTAAAGTGCCTTGAACATCCATTAATGGTTGTAAGTTCTAACACTAAGTAACTAAATCTCTCATTTATTACAAGCATTTTCTTCTGTCTGATGTTTATCTCTATATTTCCTTTGAGCAGGAGCTGATAGAATGAGTAGATGAATTAATTTAATATAGATGATGAACTGTTATTTATTGCTAAACCACATGGAAAATACATTAATGGTTCTAAGTTTTAACACTAAGATTGAAAATCTCATTTGTATTGATTTTTTTGTGATATTTGTTTCTTCATGTCGATAATATATAAATATACCTTATGGGTAAACAGCTGAAAATAAGCTTTCAAACTATCTGGGGTTCACTGACATTGGCAATTCTTCATATGCTTGTCCCCCAGCCCAGCACGAACGGCGGCCTGTTAGCTCAGTTGGTTAGAGCGTGGTGCTAATAACGCCAAGGTCACAGGTTCGATCCCTGTACAGGCCAAGTTTCTGTGTTAAAAAAAAGATGCTTTTTCTTGTGTCTCTTTGTTAACTGTATATCTCTTTGGAGCAAGAGCTGCTAGAATGATTAGTTGAATCAATGTGATATAGATGTGGAATTATATATTAATGTTAAAGTGCCTTGAACATCCATTAATGGTTCAAAGTTCTAACACTAAGTAATTAATCTCCCATTTATTACAAGTAATTTAGGAAAGTCTAGTTTTGATTTTTTGATAATGCTTAAAGACACCATGAATGTAAACAGCTGAATATAAGATTTCCATCTATCTCTGGTTAACAATCAGTAGCACTTCATCATCTGTTATTTCTTCACTAGTATGCTATAAAAATAGTAAGCCTATTATCTGATTCTGTTAGAACATGAAGTTAAAAATGCCAAGAACATACTTTCTACCACTCTCCAAGCAAACACTTAACGCTGCTTTAATGTTGAAATAAATGCATTTTCTTCTGTATCTTGTTTAAATCTATATTTCCTTTGAGCAGAAGCTGATAGAATGAGTGGATGAATTAATTTAATATAGATGATGAACTGTTATTTATTACTAAACCACATGGAAAATACATTAATGGTTCTAAGTTTTAACACTAAGATTGAAAATCTCATTTGTATTGATTTTTTTGTGATATTTGTTTCTTCATGTCGATAATATATAAATATACCTTATGGGTAAACAGCTGAAAATAAGCTTTCAAACTATCTGGGGTTCACTGACATTGGCAATTCTTCATATGCTTGTCCCCCAGCCCAGCACGAGCGGCGGCCTGTTAGCTCAGATGGTTAGAGCGTGGTGCTAATAACGCCAAGGTCACAGGTTCGATCCCTGTACAGGCCAAGTTTCTGTGTTAAATAAAAGAAGCTTTTTCTTCTGTCTCTTTGTTATCTGTATATCTCTTTGGAGCAAGAGCTGCTAGAATCATTAGTTGAATCAATTTGATATAGATGTGGAATTATATATTAATGTTAAAGTGCCTTGAACATCCATTAATGGTTGTAAGTTCTAACACTAAGTAACTAAATCTCTCATTTATTACAAGCATTTTCTTCTGTCTGATGTTTATCTCTATATTTCCTTTGAGCAGGAGCTGATAGAATGAGTAGATGAATTAATTTAATATAGATGATGAACTGTTATTTATTGCTAAACCACATGGAAAATACATTAATGGTTCTAAGTTTTAACACTAAGATTGAAAATCTCATTTGTATTGATTTTTTTGTGATATTTGTTTCTTCATGTCGATAATATATAAATATACCTTATGGGTAAACAGCTGAAAATAAGCTTTCAAACTATCTGGGGTTCACTGACATTCGCAATTCTTCATATGCTTGTCCCCCAGCCCAGCACGAACAGCGGCCTGTTAGCTCAGTTGGTTAGAGCGTGGTGCTAATAACGCCAAGGTCACAGGTTCGATCCCTGTACAGGCCAAGTTTCTGTGTTAAATAAAAGATGCTTTTTCTTCTGTCTCTTTGTTATCTGTATATCTCTTTGGAGCAAGAGCTGCTAGAATCATTAGTTGAATCAATTTGATATAGATGTGGAATTATATATTAATGTTAAAGTGCCTTGAACACCCATTAATGGTTCAAAGTTCTAACACTAAGTAATTAATCTCCCATTTATTACAAGTAATTTAGGAAAGTCTAGTTTTGATTTTTTGATAATGCTTAAAGACACCATGAATGTAAACAGCTGAATATAAGATTTCCATCTATCTCGGGTTAACAATCAGTAGCACTTCATCATCTGTTATTTCTTCAGTAGTATGCTATAAATATAGTAAGCCTATTATCTGATTCTGTTAGAACATGAAGTTAAAAATGCCAAGAACATACTTTCTACCACTCTCCAAGCAAACACTTAACGCTGCTTTAATGTTGAAATAGATGCATTTTCTTCTGTATCTTGTTTAAATCTATATTTCCTTTGAGCAGAAGCTGATAGAATGAGTAGATGAATTAATTTAATATAGATTATGAACTGTTATTTATTGCTAAACCACATGGAAAATACATTAATGGTTCTAAGTTTTAACACTAAGATTGAAAATCTCATTTGTATTGATTTTTTTGTGATATTTGTTTCTTCATGTCGATAATATATAAATATACCTTATGGGTAAACAGCTGAAAATAAGCTTTCAAACTATCTGGGGTTCACTGACATTAGCAATTCTTCATATGCTTGTCCCCCAGCCCAGCACGAGCGGCGGCCTGTTAGCTCAGTTGGTTAGAGCGTGGTGCTAATAACGCCAAGGTCACAGGTTCGATCCCTGTACAGGCCAAGTTTCTGTGTTAAATAAAAGATGCTTTTTCTTCTGTCTCTTTGTTATCTGTATATCTCTTTGGAGCAAGAGCTGCTAGAATCATTAGTTGAATCAATTTGATATAGATGTGGAATTATATATTAATGTTAAAGTGCCTTGAACATCCATTAATGGTTGTAAGTTCTAACACTAAGTAACTAAATCTCTCATTTATTACAAGCATTTTCTTCTGTCTGATGTTTATCTCTATATTTCCTTTGAGCAGGAGCTGATAGAATGAGTAGATGAATTAATTTAATATAGATGATGAACTGTTATTTATTGCTAAACCACATAGAACATACATTAATGGTTCTAAGTTTTAACACTAAGAATGAAAATCTCATTTGTATTGATTTTTTTGTGATATTTGTTTCTTCATGTCGATAATATATAAATATACCTTATGGGTAAACAGCTGAAAATAAGCTTTCAAACTATCTGGGGTTCACTGACATTAGCAATTCTTCATATGCTTGTCCCCCAGCCCAGCACGAACGGCGGCCTGTTAGCTCAGTTGGTTAGAGCGTGGTGCTAATAACGCCAAGGTCACAGGTTCGATCCCTGTACAGGCCAAGTTTCTGTGTTAAAAAAAAGATGCTTTTTCTTGTGTCTCTTTGTTAACTGTATATCTCTTTGGAGCAAGAGCTGCTAGAATCATTAGTTGAATCAATTTGATATAGATGTGGAATTATATATTAATGTTAAAGTGCCTTGAACATCCATTAATGGTTGTAAGTTCTAACACTAAGTAACTAAATCTCTCATTTATTACAAGCATTTTCTTCTGTCTGATGTTTATCTCTATATTTCCTTTGAGCAGGAGCTGATAGAATGAGTAGATGAATTAATTTAATATAGATGATGAACTGTTATTTATTGCTAAACCACATAGAACATACATTAATGGTTCTAAGTTTTAACACTAAGAATGAAAATCTCATTTGTATTGATTTTTTTGTGATATTTGTTTCTTCATGTCGATAATATATAAATATACCTTATGGGTAAACAGCTGAAAATAAGCTTTCAAACTATCTGCGGTTCACTGACATTAGCAATTCTTCATATGCTTGTCCCCCAGCCCAGCACGAACAACGGCCTGTTAGCACAGTTGGTTAGAGCGTGGTGCTAATAACGCCAAGGTCACAGGTTCGATCCCTGTACAGGCCAAGTTTCTGTGTTAAATAAAAGATGCTTTTTCTTCTGTCTCTTTGTTATCTGTATATCTCTTTGGAGCAAGAGCTGCTAGAATCATTAGTTGAATCAATTTGATATAGATGTGGAATTATATATTAATGTTAAAGTGCCTTGAACATCCATTAATGGTTCAAAGTTCTAACACTAAGTAATTAATCTCCCATTTATTACAAGTAATTTAGGAAAGTCTAGTTTTGATTTTTTGATAATGCTTAAAGACACCATGAATGTAAACAGCTGAATATAAGATTTCCATCTATCTCGAGTTAACAATCAGTAGCACTTCATCATCTGTTATTTCTTCAGTAGTATGCTATAAATATAGTAAGCCTATTATCTGATTCTGTTAGAACATGAAGTTAAAAATGCCAAGAACATACTTTCTACCACTCTCCAAGCAAACACTTAACGCTGCTTTAATGTTGAAATAGATGCATTTTCTTCTGTATCTTGTTTAAATCTATATTTCCTTTGAGCAGAAGCTGATAGAATGAGTAGATGAATTAATTTAATATAGATTATTAACTGTTATTTATTGCTAAACCACATGGAAAATACATTAATGGTTCTAAGTTTTAACACTAAGATTGAAAATCTCATTTGTATTGATTTTTTTGTGATATTTGTTTCTTCATGTCGATAATATATAAATATACCTTATGGGTAAACAGCTGAAAATAAGCTTTCAAACTATCTGGGGTTCACTGACATTAGCAATTCTTCATATGCTTGTCCCCCAGCCCAGCACGAGCGGCGGCCTGTTAGCTCAGTTGGTTAGAGCGTGGTGCTAATAACGCCAAGGTCACAGGTTCGATCCCTGTACAGGCCAAGTTTCTGTGTTAAATAAAAGATGCTTTTTCTTCTGTCTCTTTGTTATCTGTATATCTCTTTGGAGCAAGAGCTGCTAGAATCATTAGTTGAATCAATTTGATATAGATGTGGAATTATATATTAATGTTAAAGTGCCTTGAACATCCATTAATGGTTGTAAGTTCTAACACTAAGTAACTAAATCTCTCATTTATTCCAAGCATTTTCTTCTGTCTGATGTTTATCTCTATATTTCCTTTGAGCAGGAGCTGATAGAATAAGTAGATGAATTAATTTAATATAGATGATGAACTGTTATTTATTGCTAAACCACATAGAACATACATTAATGGTTCTAAGTTTTAACACTAAGAATGAAAATCTCATTTGTATTGATTTTTTTGTGATATTTGTTTCTTCATGTCGATAATATATAAATATACCTTATGGGTAAACAGCTGAAAATAAGCTTTCAAACTATCTGGGGTTCACTGACATTAGCAGTTCTGCATATGCTTGTCCCCCAGCACAGCACGAACGGCGGCCTGTTAGCTCAGTTGGTTAGAGCGTGGTGCTAATAACGCCAAGGTCACAGGTTCGATCCCTGTACAGGCCAAGTCTCTGTGTTAAAAAAAAGATGCTTTTTCTTGTGTCTCTTTGTTAACTGTATATCTCTTTGGAGCAAGAGCTGCTAGTAGTTGAATCAATTTGATATAGATGTGGAATTATATATTAATGTTAAAGTGCCTTGAACATCCATTAATGGTTGTAAGTTCTAACACTAAGTAACTAAATCTCTCATTTATTACAAGCATTTTCTTCTGTCTGATGTTTATCTCTATATTTCCTTTGAGCAGGAGCTGATAGAATGAGTAGATGAATTAATTTAATATAGATGATGAACTGTTATTTATTGCTAAACCACATGGAAAATACATTAATGGTTCTAAGTTTTAACACTAAGATTGAAAATCTCATTTGTATTGATTTTTTTGTGATATTTGTTTCTTCATGTCGATAATATATAAATATACCTTATGGGTAAACAGCTGAAAATAAGCTTTCAAACTATCTGGGGTTCACTGACATTAGCAATTCTTCATATGCTTGTCCCCCAGCCCAGCACGAACGGCGGCCTGTTAGCTCAGTTGGTTAGAGCGTGGTGCTAATAACGCCAAGGTCACAGGTTCGATCCCTGTACAGGCCAAGTTTCTGTGTTCAATAAAAGATGCTTTTTCTTGTGTCTCTTTGTTATCTGTATATCTCTTTGGAGCAAGAGCTGCTAGAATGATTAGTTGAATCAATGTGATATAGATGTGGAATTATATATTAATGTTAAAGTGCCTTGAACATCCATTAATGGTTCAAAGTTCTAACACTAAGTAATTAATCTCCCATTTATTACAAGTAATTTAGGAAAGTCTAGTTTTGATTTTTTGATAATGCTTAAAGACACCATGAATGTAAACAGCTGAATATAAGATTTCCATCTATCTCTGGTTAACAATCAGTAGCACTTCATCATCTGTTATTTCTTCACTAGTATGCTATAAAAATAGTAAGCCTATTATCTGATTCTGTTAGAACATGAAGTTAAAAATGCCAAGAACATACTTTCTACCACTCTCCAAGCAAACACTTAACGCTGCTTTAATGTTGAAATAAATGCATTTTCTTCTGTATCTTGTTTAAATCTATATTTCCTTTGAGCAGAAGCTGATAGAATGAGTATATGAATTAATTTAATATAGATGATGAACTGTTATTTATTACTAAACCACATGGAAAATACATTAATGGTTCTAAGTTTTAACACTAAGAATGAAAATCTCATTTGTATTGATTTTTTTGTGATATTTGTTTCTTCATGTCGATAATATATAAATATACCTTATGGGTAAACAGCTGAAAATAAGCTTTCAAACTATCTGGGGTTCACTGACATTACCACTTCTTCATATGCTTGTCCCCCAGCCCAGCACGAACAGCGGCCTGTTAGCTCAGTTGGTTAGAGCGTGGTGCTAATAACGCCAAGGTCACAGGTTCGATCCCTGTACAGGCCAAGTTTCTGTGTTAAATAAAAGATGCTTTTTCTTCTGTCTCTTTGTTATCTGTATATCTCTTTGGAGCAAGAGCTGCTAGAATCATTAGTTGAAT